>NC_041394.2:111887017-112067017 GCF_900747795.2 Erpetoichthys calabaricus | reverse complement strand
TCGGACAACAGTCGAAGCAGACACCTTAGCCCAGGCATCCACAATCCATTCACATATGGTGGCGTAACTCACCCGGCGCTGCCTTCCAGTCTTAGTAAAGGTGTGTTCGCCGTCTCTCATCCATCGCTCCCATGACGCTCGCATCTTCACTTTGAACGCCCTGTTTACACCGATGTCCAGCGGTTGGAGTTCTTTTGTTAATCCTCCTGGAATGATGGCAAGCTCCGTATTCATTTGCTTCACTTGTTTTTTCACAGTAGCGGTGATATGGGCACACATGGAGTCGCAGATCAACAAAGACGGTGATGCATGGAAAAACCCACCCGGTCTCTTCACATACACCTCTCTCAGCCACTCTCTCATTTTCTCCTCGTCCATCCAGCCCTTTGGATTGGCCTTAACGATGACTCCGGCTGGAAACTTTTCTTTTGGCAGCGTCTTCCTCTTAAAAATGACCATAGGTGGTAGTTTCTGTCCATTACCGTGGCAACCAAGAACAACAGTGAAAGCCGACTTCTCATGCCCCGTGGTGCGTATGGATACCGTGCTGGTCCCCTTTTTCTCCACAGTATGGTTCACGGGGATGTCAAAAGTGAGAGGGACCTCGTCCATGTTGGTGATGTGGTTGGGCTGGATTTTTTTGTCGGTAATCTTGTTGCTGCAGTAGGTGCGGAAGATGGTCAGCTTTTCTTTGTAATCCGCTGGCAGTTGCTGCGCCACGGTAGTTCGTGCGCGGATGGCGAGATGGCGCCTTTTCATAAAACGAAAGCACCAAGACGGACCTCCTTGAAAGTGTTCGAGCTTCATGTCTTGTGCTATCGTTATTGCCTTCAGTCGAATGGTGACTGTAGAGACGCTTCTCCCGGCTGCTCTTTGTTCAAGAATCCATTGTTCAAGTTGGTCTTCCAACTCTGGCCACCTCGCCTTGTTCCCGCGGAAACTCTTTTTTGTCTTTTTAACTTGGCGCAATTCATTCTCCTGCTTCCTCCACTTCCGAACCATAGATTCATTGATTTTAAATTCTCTCGCTGCTGCTCTATTCCCATTTACAACCGTGTAACTGATAGCCTGTAGTTTGAATTGTGCATCGTAAGCATGTCTCTTCTCTGATGCCATTTTCAGGGTCCTTAGCCAAACAAATGTGGTTTCGCAGTGCACCAGTAGTTCAATATACCTACCTGACGTAGGCGTGGCGGAGGTAAGTGTACGTGGCTTTACGTAATGTTCTGCAATTGGTTTATTGCTGCCAGCGTTCATAGTGTACGTATTACTACGTCCCTATGTCGGCAGGAAATGGTCCGACAGTCAATCAAGCACAGCACTTACTAAAATGCACAACAACATTTTTACAGATTTTGGAACTCAGTGCACACATAAGGCGCACCGAATTTAAAGGCGCACCGTGGATTTTTGAGAAAATTAAAGGCTTTTAAGTGCGCCTTATAGTGCGCAAAATACTGTAATAGATAACATTACAGTGCGGGAAGCACAAAGGAGGAGGACTACTTGCACTCTATGCCAATACAAGATGGTGCAACTCTGGACATGTTAATGTTAAAATCACCACTTGCTGCAGGGACATCAAACTGTTGGCCGTAAGTCTGTGTCCCTATTACTTGCCCAAAGAGTTTGGACCCGTCATTGTTGTTATTGTATACATCCCTCCTCGGGCAGACGTGGAGATAGCGGGTGACATCATCAACAACATTTATTTATATAGCACATTTTCATACAAAAAGTAGCTCAAAGTGCTTTACATAATGAAGAAAAGAAAAATAAAAGACAAAATAAGAAATTAAAATAAGACAACATTAGTTAACCGATGGCCAGGGTGGACAGAAAAAACAAAAAAAAACTCCAGACGGCTGGAGAAAAAAATAAAATCTGCAGGGGTTCCAGGCCACGAGACCGCCTAGTCCCCTCTGGGCATTCTACCTAACATAAATGAAATAGTCCCCTTTGTAGTTATGGTTCTCACGGAGTCAGTTGATGCTGATGGTCATACAGACTTCTGGCTTTTAATCCATCCATCATTGTTGGAACATCACGGTGCTTTGAGTAGATGGCGAGCCACCACCAAAAGGACACCGGAAAAGGAAACGGAAGAGAGAGTAGGGGTTAGTACAGATTTTAGAGCCACCATGAATAGTTATTATAATGAATTGGATATACAGAGTATCAGGATTTAAATTACAGTGAAGTTATGAGAAGGCCATGTTAAAATAATGTGTTTTCAGCAGTTTTTTAACTCTTCTAGGGCTAATTTTTTTTTTCTTTTCTCCCAGGGCTGAATATTTTTCCAAAAACTAACATTTTTTAAAAAAGAACACAAAGCAATTGTTTAACATATCAAATCAACAAAAAATATTTACTTTTGACAAATGTTACTGTCTTGCATGTTGTATGAGCCTGCATACTCTATGATTTCACATACATATCACATACATTTTACACAGCAAAGTCCTGCAAAGTCTGATCTCGCTCAAAGCAGCCAATTTCAGTCATTGCCACATTGCACTCCTTACAATATATGTTGCTTTGGTGCCTATTTTTCAATTGTCTGTTGCTGCACTTTCTCACATATATTGTTAGTGTGTACTGTAGAGAGACAAGTCACCCATTTGCCATCGTGCCATGCCACTGCCACCAAGTTTTCTGCCTGCATGAAAACCGTATTGTCACCTCTTTTCATCTTCTGAAACTTTATGAACTTTATGTATGGCATTATAGCCTGGCTCACCCCATGGGATTTGCTTCTGTTTATTACAGAAGTGAATAAAACTTTGCAGCAGCATGTACCTATCACCACGCTGCATAACCTGTCCAAAGCCACCAGGGGACAAAACATGCTCCCTGAAGTTATATCACCAGTTCTGTCCCATCTCTATTTGTAATGCCACAGCGTACTTCATCTCGTCTTTTGTTGTGGGTTTCCACTTTGAAAAACGAGAATGCAATGCAAACGCAGCCCGCGATTCAAAAAAATTCTCTGCCTACCTGTTTGTCTCGTCTGACAGTAGCTGAAAAGCAGCATCAGGAGAGAGCAGCCTGAAGTACAGCGGCTGGTGATCTGTCGTGTCCAACAGCAAGCCATGCCGTCTTGTAAACTCCGGTAGCCAGATCGGCTCTCAACGGATCAATGTCTGTGTATTTATCCCATGCGAACCTTGCTGTAGATGCATCGGCTGCGCGAAGGCACTCAACTGGCCTGGTGTCTGATCAGCTGATGCCGGCTTCTCACTCTCTTGCTCGATCTCCTGATCACTGCCAATAAAATCCGATTCTGAAAAATCAAGAGTCCGACTCCGCGATAATGCGCAAAACATCGTCTGCCGAGTGTTTTCTTTTCTGCACTCGCTTCGCTCCCTTGTCACATGTCGATGCCATCTTGCCATTGTTTACATTTCGCAACTCACGCACATGCAAGGATTATTTGCCGAGTCGACGAGTCTAGCATTCCTCCAAGCACAGAGAGAATGCCTGTGACGTGACAGTGAGATTTGTCGCCATTAACCGCTGATTGTCGCCCTCTATCCCTGGATGTCGACTTTTGTCGACATTCGCCTTCAACCCCTCCTGTCGACAGAAGTCGACATCCGTCCTAAAAGAGTTAAAGTGCTCCACTGTATTAACCTGGCGAATTCCTATTGGCAGGCTATTCCAGATTTTAGGTGCATAACAGCAGAAGGCCGCCTCACCACTTCTAAGTTTTAAGTTTTGCTCTTGGAATTCTAAGGAGACACTCATTTGAGGATCTGAGGTTACGATTTGGAATATAAGGTGTCAGACATTCCGATATATAAGATGGGGCGAGATTATTTTAGGCTTTATAAACCATAAGCAATTTTAAAGTCAGTCCTGAATGACACAAGTAACCAGTGTAGTGACATCAAAACTGGAGAAATGTGCTCAGATTTTCTTTTCCTGGTTAGGATTCTAGCAGCTGCATTCTGCACTAGTTGCAAACGATTTATGTCTTTTTTGGGTAGTCCTGAGAGGACTGCGTTACAGTAATCTAGTCGACTGAAAACAAAATTGTGAACTAATTTCTCAGCATCTTTCAATGATATGAGGTCTAACTTTTGCTATGTTTCTTAAGTGAAAAAATGCTGTCCAAGTGATCTGATTAATATGCGATTTAAAATTTAGATTACAGTCAACAGTTACCCCTAAGCTTTTTACCTTCGTCTTGACTTTTAATCCTAATGTATCCAGTTTATTTCTAATAGCCTCATTGTATCCATTATTGCCAATCACTAAGATTTCAGTTTTCTCTTTATGTAACTTGAGAAAGTTACTATTCATCCATTCGGAGATACAAGTTGAGATACAAGTTAGACATTGTGTTAGTGAATCAAGAGAATCGGGGTCATCAGGTGCTATTGATAAATACAGCTGTGTGTCATCAGCATAGCTGTGGTAGCTCACGTTGTGCCCTGAGATAATCTGACCTAACGGAAGCATGTAGATTGAGAAGAGCAGTGGACCCAGAATAGAGCCTTGTGGAACACCATATAGGATATCATGTGTCTTTGTGTTGTAATTACCACAACTAACAAAGAATTTTCTCCCTGCCAGGTAGGATTCAAACCAATTTAAGACACTGCCAGAGAGGCCCACCCATTGACTAAGGCGATTTCTAAGAATATTATGATCAATCGTGTCAAATTCGGCACTCAGATCTAAGAGGATGAGAACAGATAAATGGTCTCTGTCTGCATTTACCCGCAAGTCATTTACTACTTTAACAAGTGCAGTTTCTGTGCTATGATTTGTTCTAAAACCTGACTGAAATTTATCAAGAATACCATGTTTATTGAGGTGGTCATTTAACTGCATAATGACTGCCTTCTATAGAATTTTACTTAAGAAAGGCAGGTTAGAGATGGGTCTAAAATTTTCAAGAGCCGAGGGGTCGAGATTATTTTTCTTAAGTAGGGGTTTAACTACAGCAGTCTTAAGACAGTCTGGGAAGACCCCCGTATCTAATGACGAATATACTATGTCAAGAACATTATCAATTGGCACGCCCGATACTTCTTTGAAAAAAATTTGTTGGTATTGGGTTAAGGACGCAGGTGGAGGGATTCAGTTGAGAAATTATTTTATGTAAA
The DNA here is from genome assembly GCF_900747795.2 of Erpetoichthys calabaricus. Taxonomy (NCBI): domain Eukaryota; kingdom Metazoa; phylum Chordata; class Cladistia; order Polypteriformes; family Polypteridae; genus Erpetoichthys; species Erpetoichthys calabaricus. The sequence goes on along the minus strand of NC_041394.2, from coordinate 112,061,903 downwards.
TCAGGTAAATCTATCCTAGTGAAAGAGTTTAATTTGTTTATAATGGAATGCTGGGGTTTAGGAGGATCCTTAGTGTTGTGGAGATATACTATGTTATTTCTAATATCATTAATTTTTTGATTGAAAAATATAGCAATAGCCTCACAGGTTTTACTGGAAGCACTTAGGAGGCATTCCTTTGAGTTACCTGGGTTTAACAGACGATCAATCGTCGAGAATAAGACTCTGGGATTACTAGCATTGCTATTTATAACTAGCCATGTGCGCCCAACTACGTTGCGCGTGTTAAAGTTGTCTGTGAAGGGCTCCCTGTTTAAACGCGGCTGCCAGTCATGAACTGGGCCCTTCGTAGCACAGCATTATGATTTTGTATAAGGGAAACAAAATTACAAAACAAAACCCTAGGACATTGATTCGATAGGAACGGCCTACTTGGAATCACTGTCCGAATAGTAATTATGTGGTGGTGTAGGAGCATTTCTGCTTCTCTCCGTTCACAGTCCTTCTCGTTTTCACGACGCTGTCGTTTCCTCTCACGATCTCTTCTCAACCTTTCTCCAATCTCGCAGGTTGCTTTGTGGCAATCCAAAGAGTAAGGCAATATACACGGAGCAATGGTTATAAAAGGGGGACACATAGGTATCCAGGCTCTTTAAAGCATAAACAGGGATCACTTCACTGACATGTGAGCAAGACAGGGTACAACTGTGAGACTCGCCGGCTACAACGTAACAATAATAATTTCCGGAACGTGCTGTTACGTTGTCATTCATTTTACCCACTGTCTTTCTTTCATTCATATGTTACGTAGGCACGTACCTTTTATCTTCGGCAATCTCATTCTCTAACCAGGCCTCAGGAGCTAACCAGCGTAACACTGTCCACCACACCTTTCGTTATTCCGGCACATTGTTGACATACGTGAGTAACAACAACGTACTAAACTGGAAGGTGGTCTACGCATGTGTGGAATTCGCGAACAAACAAAGATCAAGATCCAAATGAAGATTATATATAAAGATTAGTTCATTTAAAGCACAACAATTTGTTTAGTTTGAATGTCTGTGTTTTGAGGTGTGACTGGAGTACTACAGTCTTCAGTAGTATAAGCCCGGAGGAGATTCTTAATGCAATGCCTATGTTTTAGCTGTCTCTCTACTGCCATCTAGTGCTTCTTCTTCTAACTCATTCGCGGACAAACAAAGATGAAGATCCAAATGAAGATTATATATAGAGATCTTGGAGAAATAACAGCACCTCTCAAGATGGACTGTGTTATTGTATTCTGTTATTTTAACTTTTAGTATTTCATAGTGGATAGTTAGTTTAGTCTTCCTCCATTTACGCTCAGCTCTACGGCATGTTCTCTTTAAATCAGACACTCTTTGGGTCTTCCATGGTATAAAAATTCTAGAAGATTTTTTAACTGTCTTTTCGGGTGCAACTATGTCAACAGCAGCTCTCACTTTAGTATTAAATCTTTCCACCTTACTATTTACATTCTCCTCGCTATTATAGTTGGCACTATAAACGGACTGATTGCTTAGAATGTTTGTAAGTTTTAAAGCTGGTGATGAGTCAAAGAAGCGTTTTTTAACAATATGCTTCTCATGAGTGTTTTCTATCATTATTTCTATATTAAAAAGTAGAAGAAAATGGTCTGATAGACCAATATCAATGACCTGCTTTATATCAACTTTTAGTCCTTTAGTAATCTCTAAGTCTAACGTATGACCTGCTTTATGTGTAGGCTGATTAACGAGCTGTCTCAAATCAAGAGAGTCCAGGAGGTTCATAAATTCTTTTACTTTTTGGTCACATTGATTATCTATATGAAAATTAAAGTCACTGACTATTAAGAGTGTGTCATAGTTCGTAATTAAAATTGACATTAAGTCAGAGAATTCCTCAAAAAAAGACGCATTGAATTTAGGAGGTCTATACACGGATAATTCTAGAACGTGAGAATCTCCATGGATAACAACGGCAAGATACTCAAAGGACTTGAATTTACCAAAACTGACATCTTTACATTTTAACCGGCTTGAGTAAATATTTGCCAAGCCGCCGCCTCTCTTTCCTTGGCGATCCACACAATTAAAACTAATCCGGAGGCACAGATTCGATTAAAACCGCCGCACCATCTGAGCTAAGCCACGTTTCACTTAGTGCAATGAAATCTATTTTTCTATCACTAATAAGATTGTTGATAAATAAACGTCTTGTTAGTTAAAGCTCTAACATTTAATAGTGCCATATTTAATGTTTCGGAGGGGCAGAGATGAATACTATGTGCGTTATTGATATTTGGAACGGGAACTAAGTTATTTTTATTAGCGCTGCTCTGTGTGTATTTTTTGTTTAATCTATAGTCTGTTTTTACAGTTTTAATACATTGTTCATCTAAAGTAGTAATTTTAATTAAATTATTGGTGTTTATGCCATATTGCCTAGATTTTCTACGTGCATTGAGATTGGTTATTACAGTATTAATGTTGTGCACTTTTACGGAAGATTTTATTAAACAATTATCATGTCCTAGCACAGCAGTAGCATTTCGGAAGGGGTTAAGAGTAGAGATATATAGTCAAGATAAACGAATTACCGTAGATATGTTTTCGGAGAGGACCCGGGCGCCGAAACTGTTCGGATGCAGGCCATCTCTCTTGAAGAAACGTGGCCTTTCCCAAAAGAGGTCCCAGTTGTTGATGAATCCAATGTCTTGATTCTTGCAGAAGCCCTGCAGCCAGTTGTTTAATCCTAGCAGATGACTGTAGTACTCTTTTCATCGTCTGACGAGAGGTAGTGGACCCGAAATGAAGATCTTTGCCGATGGGGTCCTCTCCTTCGTGTCTTTAATTAATGCTGCGAAGTCAGCCTTGAAGATTTCCGATTGTCGGTGCCTTATATCGTTTACGCCGGCATGCAAAACAATTGCTCCAACTGCCCTCTTGTGCTTCTCGTAGATTGCCGGTGCACGTCTCATCAAATCACGGACACGAGCACCGGGAAAACAAGAAACAAAACGATTTTCGATTAGGGCATGCGATATTGAGGTTTCTAACAATAGAATCACCTACCACTATTACATCACCAGGGGCTGAAGGCGAACTGGGGACGCGCAGAGGATCAAACCGGTTCTGAGTCAAGATGCTCGCCTGTGCCGATGGAGGTGTTCTGGCCCTGAACCCCCGCCTGCATAGCTGAAATACGCCAAGGTCATCATCGGTGTCGCTCCTACGAGGAGTGGGGGTGGAGTTCACTTGAGCGGCACAACGCGGGGTTGTTGTTACGCCGATTACAGATGGTGAGGATGGTTTATCCAGCAGCCGAGCCTTCAGATCTCTAAGGTATCTTCGTCTGGACAGGAGTTTCTGAATCTGTTCGTCGAGTGCCTGGAGTTCTTCTACGACCAGAGCGGCACAACGCGGGGTTGATGTTATGCCGATTACAGATGGCGAGGATGGTTTATCCAGCAGCCGAGCCTTCAGATCTCTAAGGTATCTTCGTCTGGACAGGAGTTTCTGAATCTGTTCGTCGAGTGCCTGGAGTTCTTCTACGACCATGGCAACACGATTCATCTCACTGTTGGCCATTGTCTGCTTCTGCTTCCACTTCGTGCTCTAGGAAGAATGAGAGAGAGAGAGAGATCACACCAGCATCTCCAAAACCAATGTGGCTCGGTTACAAACACAACACCCCGAGGCACTTGTGCTAATCGCTGGAGACTTCAACCATGTAACGCTGGACAAAACATTACCTGCCTTCTCCCAGTATGTGGATTGTAACACCCGGGGAAATAGGACTATTGACCTACTGTATGCAAACGTTAAAGACGCATACAGCGCCACCCCGCTGCCTGCACTTGGGAAAGCAGATCATAACCTGGTTCTGCTTCAGCCTCACTACAAACCAAGAGTGAGGGAGCTACCTACAACCACACGCTCATTCAGGAAGTGGTCCCCTGAGGCAGAGCAGGTTCTGAGAGACTGCTTTGGAGCTACGAACTGGGATATCCTGCAGGGATCTTATAGTGAGAACATTGAGGAGGTTGTTGACTGCACTACTGACTACAGAAGTCTACATCAACTTCTGTATGGACATTGTAGTTCCAGTAAGAACAGTACGCTGCTATGCTAACAACAAGCCATGGATTACAAGTGACATCAAGGGCCTTTTGAACCAGAAGAAAAGGGCTTTTAAAGGTGGTGATCAGCATGAGTCCAGCTCAGGGTGGCGAAGGAGCAATACAGGAGAAAGCTGGAGCAGAAGTTGCAGAATAACAGCATGAAGGAAGTGTGGGATGGGATGAAGATCATCACTGGCTGCAGCTCGAAGCGGGGTGCCACCATCGAGAGAGACGTGGAGAGAGCAAACCAGATGAACAACTTTTTTAACAGGTTTGACCACCCTAACCCACTCTCACCTCGTAGTACTGCATCCTCCACCCATCCTTCTGCTGATACCAGCATAGGAGAGGGTCTACCCCAACCCACAATCACAGCAGCCCAGGTAAGCAGAGAGCTGAGGAGACTTTGTGCCAGCAAAGCAGCGGGTCCACATGGAGTATCACCACGACTGCTGAAGGCCTGTGCATTGGAGCTGGGGAGTCCTCTACAGCGCATCTTCAACCTGAGCCTGGAACAGGGGAGAGTCCCGAGGCTTTGGAAAACATCTTGCATCACCCCAGTCCCAAAGGTATCACATCCTAGTGAGCTGAATGACTTCCGGCCTGTCGCTCTGACGTCACGTGATGAAAACCGTGGAGTGGCTGCTGCTTCACCACCTGAGGCCACAGGTCCGTCACGCCCTCGACCCTCTGCAGCTCACATACCAGGAGAAGGTGGAAGCAGAGGATGCCATCATCTACATGCTACACCGATCTCTCTCCCACTTGGACAGAGGCAGTGGTGCAGTAAGAATTATGTTTCTGGACTTCTCTAGCGCTTTCAACACCATCCAACCTTTGCTCCTTAGGGACAAGCTGACAGAGATGGGAGTAGATTCATACCTGGTAGCATGGATCGTGAACTATCTTAAAGACAGACGTATGTGCGTCTCGGGAACTGCAGGTCTGACATTGTGGTCAGCAACACAGGAGCGCCACAGGGGACTGTACTTTCTCCGGTCGTGTTCAGCCTATATACATCTGACTTCCAATACAACTCAATTTATTGATACCAGTAAATGAAAAAATTTTTTTTTGTACATTTACAGATTTTACTAATATTCTGGACGTAACTAGGGGTTGGGTGCCAAAGGCTTGCCCCCCCCTAGTATATATATAATATGGCAACTGAAAATGTCGTATATGCTAGTGTTTTATTTTCATTATTGGGGGCTGGACTGTGACTCAAATTATTCCTCACTTCAAACCAAAAGTTATGTCATTATGCCTAACCTAGCAAATACTGCATAATGTATGCTGAACTTCACGTTCAGCTTGCAGCAATAACAGTGAGTCTTCCTCTTCCGCAGAGTACGTAATGGTATGTTTCCTATTGAAATGTTTATGCTTCTCTGTTGTGCTCTTGTACCATATGAGGTCACACCTACACATTTTGCAACACACCTTTTTTTTCTTTTTTCTGGCATTCAGAGTAAAGCACTTCCAAACTCTGGAAGTCTTGGGTTGTAAGGTCTTTTCTTACCGTCAGCCTTTTTTCAAATGAAGAATGAAGAAACTGAATGAAGTAGTGATGCATTTGTGTGGCACAACGTACTCCGCCTAATGACGTAATCAACGAATTGATAAAAGTGATCATTGCATTTTTAATAATCGATTATTATTGATAATGTCAAATAGTTGTTGCAGCTCTAGTGCAATCCATGTCCGAAGCACAAAAGGCGAGTCCAGTTGTTAAATGACACAGCTTTGACAATGTTTGCACAATTGTCCATAGTAATACACACCTGGTGGTCCTCTCTAAGCCCTTAGGATGACAGGGCATCCTCAAGCAGCATTGCGGTAAATTGTGTAGTTTGAAGACATTTGCTCTATAAATTCTATTCCTTGTCAATGTAATGAATAGTTAGGCTGGGTTTATACTTAATGTGACCCGTGCTCTTGAGGATGCTACTGCTGCGCAAGCAGTGTACTGTTTATACTTGTGTATGTACTTTATGTAAATTTGGAGGATTCCACTGGGTGGCAGTGTGAGATATCATCACGGTGAGAAAACGTTTGGCTTTCCTGTGTTGTGAATTGCCTGAAATTTGAAACATCCATTAAATTCCCAGGAAATCTTACCATAATATCTCTAAAAAAAAGATGGATGTTTAATGAATACATCCATCAATCCAGGAACACGCCCATTCCAGCAAGCATCAGACGTGAGGGAGGACAATAAACAATAGGTTTGTTAGCTTAACAGCAAAATTGACCTATTTTACTTGTAAACTTGTTAAGCATGTTAGTTTTACACCTTCTTGATAATCATCTTATGAACATAGCTTTGGGGCTTTTTAAAAAGTTTGCACCATGTTTATTTTTTATTTGTATAAGCTTTGGTAAGAAACAAGTACTACATAATTAAAATGGTAATCCATATTTATCATTACACCTCAAGTATTAGAAATGTCTAGCTGGTACACTGAAAAAATAAATAAATAAATTAAAAAAAAAAAAAAAGCTGTTGTGCAATTATTAAAAAATAATGAAAAGCTGTAAGTGTGTAACTGCCACTAACAACTGAATCAGTGTGTGAGAATATATAAGCATATAAATGTATTTGTTAGACAAATAGTGAAAACTATTTTTTGGTGCTCATGCAGCTAAACGGGTAGCCTGATGGCAGAAGACCAGAGGCAAAAGAGCTGGCATCCTGGTTCGATTTAGGAAGCGAGGACTATGGCAACCAATGCCTGGAATATGTCTATTTAACACTAGAATTACCAGAGCCTACGAAAAAACTTGTAGATCCGTCCCACCTTAAATCACTTCTTAAATTCGTTCACACCTCTCCGCCAGCGTCTTTTGTCTTCTAAATGTGCAGGTAAAGACGAGCAGCAAGCAGCCAGCTATTCCATCCCCCACCGTCGCAGAACGTTCACGAAGTTTTCCCAGCTCATGCCTTGTTTGATTATCTGGGAGTGACTGAACTACTGGAGTTTTAGAGTGGAAATAATAGATTGTTATTTGGAGCACGTGCATTTCATGTGTGTTCAGTTTCTACAGTAATCTATGTAAACACATTTTTAAAACAGAAACGTTTTTCATATTCTAGTAGTAAATGACAAAATGTAGGCATAAACTATATAATGTATGAGTCCTGAAGTCCAAATGTAAAAGAAACACTTTCACAAAAGGTACAAATATAACAGAACAAGTGTGCATTTATTCAAAAATATAACTGCAGAAAAAAAAAGCCGCCTTAGTGTGTGACATTGACACGCATTTACTATGACTGCCGCCATGGCACAACAATAGCAGTTGCTAACTGGGAATCAAAAGGTCATGAGTTTGATCCGGCACAACTCCCTTTCGAGAGGTGAGCTGCTCTTATTCTTACTATTTTTAGAATAAAAACACATTTGATTTCAGTCTGTAACAGCTGGTGTAATTTATGATACTTGTAAAGGTTAGCTTTGGGTTTTTTTTTATTTTTTTTATTCACTTTTCATTCTCTGTCGCGTTCAGGATCCTCCCCCCCCCCCCCCCCCCCCCCATTTGAAACTGCTGTTTTCACATAAAGACGCAGTATAGCTCTGCAGTGTACTTGTGACTGTATTCTCGTACCAATGCTTGCGAACTGAAGTGTCTGCGTGCACTTTTCGTGGTATTACACGTTTATTTTTTGTATCCAAATGGTGCCATCTTTTGCCTATATGCCTGGTGCAGCTGCGCTGTTCTTATGTTGGACTGGACATTTCTTGCGGGGAGGGCTTCTGTTCTGTTTCTGTGATATAGAATCCTCATCTGGGCTCTCCTCTGTGTCTGTCTCGTCGTCTTCCTCGATATCAAAAATAAGTTCCTCGCCATCATTGGAGTCACAATCATCCATTTCTTGCAGCAGAGCCAAAGCCTCCGAGGGGGACAACCTCCTCTTTCGTGACAGAGCTATGGCTATTGTGGTGTCTGTTTGCTCAAAATAATTATCAAGCACAACTGATTCATCTATGTTTGTGTGTCAGGTTTTATTTTGCCACATCAGAGAATTCCACATCTGAGAATTCCCTGTAATTTGCAGCTCTATTCATTATCTCAAAACACCACTCACATTCACAGTAATTCCCAGTTATGTCCACCACTTACACCCATGCCCACAACCATACAGAACTGATTCCACATCAGAGAATTTCCAGTTCCAGCATAAATTCACACCCGATCTGACACTGTTCGTTTTCAAATAATATATGTGAAAACATCCTCGCACTAATGTAATATTGTCTTTCTTTTAGGTGTGTAATAGAAACCACAGCATAGGCAGAAGTGTGTACATTGTAACAGGTACACACGTTGTAAATGTAGGAAAGACTATCCTTGCGTGTGTGTGAACTGTTAACTGTTAACATTTGAATCTGATGATTGCATATAGTGCTGTCTTATTCAGTGTGCGCAATAACATGCAGATGGCCAGTTGCTGCGTGCTACAATATGCTGGCGGTGATCAACGCACATTTTAAAAAAAGAAAGAGACAATATATGTGACGTTTTGAAGAAATCGTTTTATGACGCGAATAGTACCAATCAGAAAACATTGTCAAAGTAATGCAATATTATTTGAAAACGAACAGCGTCAGATCGGGTGTGAATTTATACTGGCACTGTTAGAGTCAGATCAGAAGCATGAATTAATCAACAGAAATAACCGCGATTGACATTTTAAACTTTATGATTTACAGTGCATACCAATTTATAAATTTTATGTCCGTCTGAGGTTAAAAAGAAAAAAAAAAATTACACTTTCTCCCCAGTGGGGAATCGAGCTTGGGTCTCAGAGGCACGGCAGGGCTGCTGCACTCTGAGTCAGCAAATCTTAGCATTACGCCACGGAAGGTGTTGTATTGTTCTTGAACCTTTTGTGTAAGTGTTTATTTGATCTTTGGATTTCAGGCTTCACACATTATATAGTTTATGCCTACATTTTGTAACGTTTATTACTCAAATGTGAAAAAGTTTCTGTTTTAACAATGTGTTTACACAGATTACTGTAGAAACAGAACACACATGAAATGCGTGTGTTCCAAATAAAGATCTATTATTTCCACTCTAAAACTCCAGTAGTTCAGTCACTCCCAGATAATCAAACAAGGCATGAGCTGGGAAAACTTCGTGAACGTTCTGCGACGGTGGGGGATGGAATAGCCGGCTGCTTGCTGCTCGTCTTAATCGGCACATTTAGAAGACAAAAGACACTGGCGGAGAGGTGAGAACAGTTTTAAGGTGGGCCGGATGTACAAGTTTTTTCATAGACTCACTGGCAAACAAAGCTGACAAACTGCAGCTGTCAATAGTACTAAAACTGACTTTTCTTTATTATCTGTTCTATGCTTCATTGAAACCTGGCATAATGACTCTATTCTTGACTCTGCGTTGGACTTACCTGACTCGATACTGAGGACACTAATGGCACCTGGGATGGCAGCCACGGTAGTTTGTTGCTCCATCTTTGTTTCTCTTTTTGTGTTAAATTCATTGTCACCGTGCAAAGGCATATAACATATACACGGGATGAGCTTCTGATTATCGGTCACAGTGTGCCACCTGATGTGAGTCCAGATATTATAACTACATCAGTGTATCTTACAACTTTGTTGATCACAAGTGCTTATACAGCTATACAGGTAAATCGACGGTGGAGGACTAGAGAAAAAAGAGCTAGCATCCTGGTTCGATTCAGGAAGTGAGGTCTACAGTAACCACTGCCTGGAATATGTCTGTCTGATGTGCACTCGATGGCAAACAGCAGTCAATCCATTCTAAAATTGCCTTTTTTATTATTCTTACTGTAACCTTGATGAATGACTCTATTCCCAACTTTGCATTGATCTTACCCGACTTCACATTGTACCGTGCAAACCACGTTACTGAACTTTGCAACCAAACAAAGGGTGGAGGAATGTGTTTCTACATTAATCAAGGTTCGTGTGATAATGTGGATAGTTCTAGGTTGGGAGAGCATGATTTAAAAAGAATTGCTCATTATAAACTGCAAGCCATTTTATTTACCATGCAAGTTCTCCTAAGTGATTCTGGCTGGTGTTTACATTTACCCTTGCACTACTACTCATGAAGTGCAGAGGTGACTCGCTGATGTAATAATGGAGATTGAAAAAGCAAACCAGACTTGCAAATCATTTTGGGTGCTTTTAACCATGTCAGTTTTAACCAGGTCATTCGTAAATATCAACAGCAAATAAAATGCCCTGCCAGAGATGGAAATATTCTAGATCACTGCCATGCAGCTATTAAGGGTGCTTATCATGTCTTCTCTAATACTTCCTTTTGTAATTTTGACCATTCTACGAATCACCTTTATTCCTGCTTACAAACAAAAGCTGAAAACTGTAAACTCAGTAAAAAGAACAGTTAGAAAGTGGACCAGCAAGGTAGTAGTGTAACTTCAGGACTGCTTTCCCTGTACAGACTGGAGTGCCTTCAAAGCTGCCACCTTCAACATATACAAATACACTTTTGCTGTAACGTTTTATAGAAGTTTTTGTGTAGATGTTTGAATTCCAACAGAAACAATTGTGAAATATAATAATAATATGCCATGATTCACTCCAGAGCTGAGACAGCCGCGCCAGGACAAATGGTATTGGAGGCTAAAGAGGCAGTGAGTCAGAATTATACACATGCTTTGTACTGGGTCGTATGCAAACTTACAAAATTGAGTATCAGTCACGGCATTCCAGTCCAGGACTACAATGGAAACCCCTTTTTCTCTCAAGGAGCAGGACCAACGTTGGGCAAACCATTTCAGAGAGATCTTGAACCAAGCAGCCCTGGCTTGGCTATTCGACCCAATCATGATCCAGCTGGCGTCTGACCTTCGTTGACCCATTCACTGAGGTAGAAGTGAAGGCTGCTATCAAGTCACTCAAAGATGGAAAGGTGGTGGGGTTTGATGGCATACCCCTGGAGCTATTGGTAAGCAGTGATTGATCACATCAGTTATGACTCTTCTCAAGACCTGCTGGTCATCTTCTTTGGTCCCCAATGACTTGAGGTGTGGCCTCATTGTGAAGCTTCCAAAGCATGGCAACCTTTCAAATTGCAATAGCAGCTGCGGAATAACACTTCTGTCAATGCTGTGGAAATTCTTGGCAATTGTCATTTTGTGGTGGCTTTGGTGTGCTGTGGATGAGTGCCTGCAAGAAGAACAGGCCTGTTTTTTGAAGTGGCTGGTCGTATATCGAGCAGTTTTTTACACTACAAACAGTCATTGAACAGTTGCATGAATATCAACAATGCCCCTTGCTCATCTTCAACGACTTCACAAAAGCTTTTGATTCGGTACATCACGATATATACTGGAGTATAGCAAGATGCTATGGTATCCCTGCCAAGTACATCAACCTGATCTGCGATCTCTACCAGGGCTTTGGTTGCTGTGTCAGGACCAAAGACAGAGTCACCTACTTCTTCAAAATCAAAATGGGTGTCAGGCAGGGTTGTATCCTGTTTCCCCTACTCTTTCTCCTGGCAGTTAACTTTGTCGCACAGCACTCACAGGATTGCCTGGACCTTGACCGATCCTGGTTCGATGGCTGCCGTTTAGCTGACCTTGATTTCATGGACAACATTGTTGTATTGGGCCCAACTGAAGAATTGCTTTGTGACCAAACCATGGCCCTCAAGAATGAATTGGCAAAGATTGCATTGTGTATTAGTGGGGAAAAAGTCGAGAGTCCTGTGAGTCGGCTACACTTCAGCGTGAGTGCCTATCACAGTGGATGGACAGAGGATCGAGGAAGTAGATGACTTTATGCACCTCAGAAGTGTCATTACCTCCGATGGCGATGTCGAGTGCAATGCGATTTGTCGAACTGGAAAAGCAATGGCAGCTTTTCAGCAGCTCCTACCTGTCTGGGTAACCTCTTCATTATCTCTGCCTACTAAGATCCTGCATTTTTCCTCGGTCATCGTTCTGATCGCCATCTAGGCTTGCAAGACATGGAAAATGACTAAGGCCATATCCCAAAAACTCTGTTTTCTAACAGTGGTGCCTGCAGCACATCTTCAAAGTCACCTATCATGATTGAATAGCAAATGCAGAAGTGTATCTCCAAATGGACTCTCGCCTGCTGTCCACTGTGGTTACTGAACAAAGGTTCTGATTCACCAGACATGTGCAGATGCAACGCAACTGTATACCAAAGGTGACCATGCTATGGAATCTGGCTCAAGGGAATCATAGGTGACGTGCATACTGTTGACGTTGAGTGGGACGAGGCAGAGAATACCATGCAGGACCGATGGAGATGACTTGCTGCCCAATGCGCTGAATGGCATGGGAGGATTTAAACTTAAACTTAAAAAAATTTTAAGACACAAACATGAAACAGTTCAGCTGATCCCAGTCTGGCTAATCAGTTGCATCAGTTTTATGGTCACTTTGAAAGATAATGGGGCATAAATCTGCCTGATGTTCTCAGTGTTATTACTCTACACTCCTGTTCTTCTCAACTTCCCCCTCCTTTTCATCAGTACAAAAGACATCAACAGCTTCTTCAAAATGCAAAATGTTAAAAAAAAAAAAAAAAAATCTCATCTCCCTAGTCTCCCAGATTTTTTTTTAATAATAGAGAGACAAGTGCTACATTAAAAATGGTAATACACCTCAAGAATTACAGTATGAATGTCTAGCTGATACACTGAAAAAAGAAAAAAAAACACCTGTACAAATACAGTATAGTAAATGTATACTTTAACAGTAAAAAAGCTGCAGTGCAATTAAGGATTAAAAATGATTAAAAACCTATAAGTGCAAGTATATTTATATTTAAGCATAGTTTAATTGCCAATACTATTTAAATTATTGTGTGAGAATGTAAAGTTCCGCCTATCGCGGAAGTTACGTTCCAGACCCATCAGCGATAGGTGAAAATCCTCAAAATAGAAAGACCATATAAATAAACATTTTTTTAATAGTTTAAGCCTTAAAATACCCCTCCCACACGCTTTAAACACATGTAAACTTATTAAAACACACTTTGTAAACACATATGATATGTGGATGTTGGGCTAAGGATATGAGCAACATCTCTCGATTATAAAAAAAAAAAATCTTGGCAGGGAGACGAGGCTTGATCTTCTCAGAAGACGATTTTAAATCCCGCAAGAGACATTTTAGCGACACGCAAGACAAGGCAGTGAGACAGAAAGACAGCTGCTGTACAGGCTTTTAAATGGTCGACGCGCAGAGCGACAAGCAGAACAGGCATCTTGGCAGAAGCAGCACAAAGCCAGTAGCTGATCCGTCCACTTCTGCTTAGCGTGTGTTCAGCTCCCATCCTTAACAACACAAGCAGGAGAGACGTGAAGTGGTAGGAGCGTAGCACGCCTTCGGGGGTGGGGGTTGAGCGAAGCGATCAAGACCAGATCATCTCGGAGAGACACTTTGATGACACGTAAGACTAGACATTATAACCTTAGGAAGCAAAACCCGTGAGATGTTGAATTTTGCACATCACGCCCTACTTACAATTTAAAACAAGTTCACTGACATCTAGCCTAGCAGTTGTTGGAATTTTTTTGGCAGGCACACTTCAGGTGCTCCCAGCTCTTAAAACAACAACAAGCAGAACACACAGCTTGCCAGCTACAGCAAGCCAGCAGATGATCCGAGCACTTCTCCTTAGTGTGCGTTCAGCCCTCACACCCTCCCTCCCAAAACCCCCCCCCCCGTTCAGAATGCTAGCAGCAGAGATTTAAAGTGGCAAAAGGACAGCTGCTGTACAGGCTTTTAAGTGATTGACGCAAAACGCGACAAGCAAAACACAGAGCCGGCCAGCAGCAAGACACCAGCTGAACCAATCGCATCTCTTTAGCGTGCGTTCAGACCTCCCCTTTCACAACGTAAGCAGCAAGAAAGAGATTTAAGCACGCCTGGGGCAGGACAAATATTGTTTTTGCAAAAGTTTTAAAATAAAAATAATGCATATGTAACAATTCACATAAAAATTGTTTATCCGGTAAACCAAACCCGGGGGTAGGTGAGCGAAGCGAGCGGGGGGCGGAACCCCCTAGTAGTAATAATAATAATAATAAATCCGCGATGTAGCTGGGGCACGAAAGCTGAACCGCGATATAGTGGGGGATCACTGTATTACAAATGGGCCGCCTTCAGGGAAAAAATTAGTAGGTTACAACATACAGATGTTCTGCAGCACAGTTAATTAAGCCTTACAAGTTGAAGCAAACAGTTTTCACAGGTGTCCCAACTTCTGCTGAATACTTAAAGATCCACTGCCTGTCTTAAAGCAGAGTTGGAACAGACTGTGTTACTACACCTTCTACTTGCACAATATTACACTGTAGAAAGTTGTAAATTCCAGTGATAATGGCAAGAAAACCACAATTAACAAATACATTTATATAGAGCATTATTACCCTTAGAAGAGTAGGACATTCATTTAGAGAAATTACAAAATAAATCAAATTGTCAGTGAGTATGGTTTCCTACACAATCCAAAGGCAATTGGAAACCAGAATTAAACTCTTTTAGGAAGAGATCTAGCAGACCTAAAATCATAACCCAATCAAAAGACACCAGCTTAGGTGATAGACACCCCACAGCACAACAGCTTGCCTAACAGTGGTTGAAAAAAAGCAAGTCTCAGTTTCTACTTTGAAGAGGAGACTTTGTGCTGCAGGTTTGACAGGGCGAGTGGCAGTTAGAAAGTCATTCCTTAAAGGACAAAATAAGAAAGCAAGGCTTGCCTGGGCCATGAAATATCAGCTTTGAACTACTGCAAACTGGAAGAAAGTCTTATGGACTTTGGTTAGTGAAAGGATGGTTTTTCAGTGTGTGACACCATCTGTCAAACATGGAGGACAAAATGTGATGGTCTGGAGTTCTTTTGCTGGAGGCAGAGTTGGTGACTTGCACTGGTATTCTGAATTAAAAGGGTTACCACAGCATTTTGCAGCAGCACTTAATACTTTCTGGTCTGCATGTAGTAGGTCATGGGTTCATCCTACAGCAAGACAATGACCCAACGCATACATTCAGGCTGTGTCAGAACTACGTTAAAAGAATAAGGTACTCATCAAAAATGAACTGGCAAGCACAGTCACCAGACCTAAACCCCAATGAGTTAGTTTGGGATTAACTGGATAGAAGGGTGAAATGAAAGCAACCTACAAATACATCACCTTTGTTAAAAGTTCTGTGACAGTGTTGGGATCTTTCTGACCAATATTTGATTTCCCTTATATAAAAAATGCCACATGTGTGTTTGGCTGTTATGTCAGCAAAAGGTGGCTACTGTGACGAATCAAAAATTTGAATAAAACTTTGTACACTTAATAATTCCTTGACTTATTATCATTTATTTGCCTTTGTTTATTTGTTCTATGCCTTGATTTCATGATACATTAAGACATTAAACTGCATACATTTTATGAAACCAGAGGTGTTCTAAAACTTTTGACTGGTAGTGTACAGCTGCACACTATACTTCCTGGACATTTTAATCCTACTGTCTCTGTTTTTTGTGTTGCCCTTTTATGCTGCATTATATTTTATCATTTTACTAGTCATTTAGCCCGTTACAATAACGGGCGCTCGAACAGTAGTGCATAAACATTAGTAGAAACAGTCTACAGCAGGGGTAGGCAACGTCGGTCTTGGAGTGCCACAGTATGTACAGGTTTTTGTTCCAACCCAGTTCCTTAACGAGAACTCAATTATTGCTGATGAAGCACATATTGCTTAAGTGACATTTTAATGCTTCATTTTAGTGGTCTCGCTTGTTAAGGTTCTCCAACCTTAATTGCTTATTTCAATCTTAAACTGCTGCATTCAGTGTTTTAATTGCTCCTTATTAGCAATAAGATGTAAAAGACAAAGCAGCCAGCAGTTCTCCAGCTAGCTTTTTTCCAATTACATCTGTGTGTGTTCATCATGCACGGTTTGATTTAATAAAACACTTAATAGAAAAATGTGACAGACTGAAAATGATCTGTTTTAGGCTTCAAATCATTTGGAAGATATCCTTGGAAAGGAAAAAAATCTACGATATAAAAGCCTTACATTGCACAGACTAACAAGCCATAAAATTAAATAAGGTCTGAGATTGGCAATGATTGGTTTCTAATTAAGCAATTGGGTTGGAATGAAAACCTGTAGCCACTGCGGCTCACCAGGACCGACATTGCCTACCCCTGTTTTACATCTTATTGCTAATAAGGAGCAATTAAAACACTGAATTCAGCAGTTTAAGATTGAAATAAGCAATTAAGGTTGGAGAACCTTAACAAGCGAGACCACTAAAATGAAGCATTAAAATGTCACTTAAGCAATATGTGCTTCATCAGCAATAATTGAGTTCTCGTTAAGGAACTGGGTTGGAACAAAAACCTGCACATACTGTGGCACTCCAGGACCGACGTTGCCTACCCCTGGTCTACAGTATATTAAATGGCAAGGGACTTTGACCTCATTCTTTTTGTTGGTCGTATTTTTCTTTCTTTCAGCCTTTCTTTTGTTGATGTTTACTTGCTGAGCTGACCGTTCTTCGTGGGCCGCCGCCGTGTATTGTGTGTCTTTAATTTTCTGTGACAGTAATACTGTCTTGTACGGCTCTATTCAATAAGGGTGCACACAAAAAGGCGAGCTTCAAAAGGGCGACTTCAATTGAGCGCGACGAATAAAGGCGTTTGTAGATAATTTAGTTCAAATAGCTCTGGAATATGTGAAGAGCAACAAAGGAGCATATCTTTATTTACGCGCACCTTTATTCGCTGCGCCCAATTGAGGTCGCCCTTTTGAGGCTCGCCTTTTTGTGCGCGGCCTTATTAAAGGATGCCTGTGCGCGCCCTTATTGAAGGATACTGGCTTGTACGTCCACTGGCTTGTATGTCCGCTGGCTTGTACATCCATAATATATCTTTAATTTTCTCTGGCGGTAATACTGGCGTGCGCATCGGTAATATGCCTTTAAACTCCTCTGACAGTAATACTGGCTTGTATGTGGCTGTAATATGCGTCACTGTATTGTGTACATTTAATTTCCTCTCGCAGTAATACTGGTTTGTATTTCCGTAAAACGCCTCTAACTTTCTCTGACAGTAATATTGCGCATCGCACCGTGCCCCGCGCATGCGCACTTCACCAGAAGACACCCACACACGGACACCTGGACGCACACAGGGATTTTATATATATATAGATATTGTATCTTTTTGTTTGAGCTTCTACTCAGTATCTATGTACACCTGCACACTAGATTGTCTGGACATTTTAATCCTACTGTCTATTTTTTGTATCGTCCTTATATGCTGCATAATATTTTATCTTCTTATATTTATCTTTTGTTTTCTGTGTTTCTTGTACACATTAATGTACTTAACCTATAAAGGGAATTCTGATTCTGAAGCGCTTTGACTACCCCTAACATATGAAACATCTTTTTTTTTTTATTCAATCAATATATTGCTTTTGACAGCTTTTGTAATAAAAATTAAGGAAATTAATTCTGTAAAATCCATAATTTTTAGATTTTTTTCTGCATTTTCACTTTTGATAAAGTCTGACATCTGATATAGTATGTTGCTTTGTTTTATATTTTGCTAATTACTGTTGGATTTCAGAGTAGTGAGAGCAAAAATAACCCCATAAAGTAAGATTTCCTACCTTGATGTCAGGAAAATATGATTGCTCAATGTGTATTTCCAGCACACTTTTTTGTGAATTAATCAGTTTTATACATATGGTAGGAAGAAAATTGGTCCTCTATCAATTTTTAGCTGTAGTATAAATTATAACATTGTGTATGCTACTGTTGTTGCACCTTTTACTTTTGTAATGATTTTTATTTCAGTGCTTTCAAAAATTACATTACATCAGTTGACTACAAATGGAATTTGGGATGACTTTAATTCATTTCTGTTGTGCGTAATGTTTCGTAGGATTTTTTCACATTAAGCTTAATTTGAAATGTTTAATAATGCACTCTGAAAAGAGAGACCACTCAATATTTTTTTTTTTTGGCTTTTTTGTTAAACCATTACTTTCTCCAACATTATTGTAATATTGGGTTGTATATCTTGGTGGCGTTTCATTGCAAATACATAGTACAGTACTTAGTAATCACATTGTTAAAATTACAGAGAAAGCATACTGTGTTTTTGAAACTTATTTTCCTTAAATGTGCACCTAATTGATACAGAATTTTCTCCATATTGTAGTAGAGTGTTCTAAGGTGACAACCTGTTTACAGGGACCACTCCTGCTCAAATCCACACTTAAACTCAACATTTGGGATTACCAAATAACCTAAAAGTTATATCTCTTTGGTCAAAAACTCAAGCAGACACAGGCAGTATGTGAAAGAAACATTTGGAACAGTAATTAGATATGGTTTTCAAACCAAATTGAGTTTTGTATATGGTAGTGCTGCTGCAGAATAAAAAACGTTATTAAATGGACTGTAATGGAAATCAGTTATTCATAGTTTGTAAATATAGTACAGTTATAATTATTTAAATAGTTGATCTTGTTAAATAAGTCTATCTTTCACATGCCAAATGAATACTTGTTGCCAAATGAATATTGCTTAACCCTCATTTGTCTGTTCAAAAAACCTAAAATTTGTTAGTTATAAGGAATAAGTTTAGCTAGGAAAATTAATAAATCCCGGGCAAGGTTCCCCATGAGGAGTGCTCCATAAGTGTAAATAAAGATTTTAACAAAAAATGGTTTATTATTGTCTGTAATACACATTACAAATTATCTTATCCAATGTGGACTGTGGCCAACATTATGTCAACTCCTGAATTTCTGCTGTGACTGCAACTCTGCTAACACTGGGACTTCTACAACATCTAGAAAGCTCCATTCTTGGTCATACACACAAAATCTCTTGCTGTGAAACAGTCTGAGAAACTACTTCAATGGGAGTTACTCCTGACTCTCTTGTTAAGCAGTTTATCTGTTGTTGTGTCAGCATTTTACAGTAAACATTCTGTAATACCTTTAGTTCAAAGCAAACAATTTAATGGTACAATGATGCCAGATTGTGCCTGTAATTTCCATAACGTAGTTAGTCTTCCAGCATGTCATTTAGCCACTCGTATATGACATAAATTAAAGTGTAGCACAATTTGCAATAGTCTTGCTTTCGTCCAGTTGTATTGCGATATCTATGCTATATTGCAGTCGTGTAATAAGCATTTCTTCTAAGTGCTCCGTGATTGAATAAATTCTGCATAATATTGTATTGTCACTGACAGGTACTAATCTCTCTATATATAAAAGAAAATCCTGGAATGGAAAAGCAAGGCTACGATACGTGATCTTCTCGGAAGACATTTTAAACACCCGCGAGAGTAAAGACACGCCCTACTTACAATCTACCCGCGAGACCAAAGACACGCCCTATTTACAATCTATCAAACGGGACAATAGGCAGCAAAACATTCAGTCTTGTGAAGGATTTGAGCATACACAGATCCAGGGCTCTCAGCGCATATAAAGCGTATAAGGACAGTACATTATAAATGAAATGTCGACATCTAAGCGAAGAAGAAAGCAGCACGGAGAAAATAGACTCAAATGCGTTGGAGAGAAAAAAGAGCAAAAAAGAATAATCGAGGTGCAAATTCAGAAAATAAGGAAAGTAATTATCAGCCTGGAACAAGTGGAATTGAAAAAAAAGCATCAGAATTAAAAGACAATGAGTAAAAGACAAAGTATAACTTCATAAAGACGTTTACAAATGTTGGTGCTAAACACATGCAGAGCAGGTTAGAGACTATGAAACCAATGAAATTAGAAAAGCTCAAAAAAAAAAAATGTTGGTGCTATACACGTGGAGAAAGTTAAAGGATATGAAAGTAGGAAAATTAGAAAATATAAAAAAAGAAAGTAAAGATCGCAGTAGCGCAAACAAACTGCCTCATTTAACTATGCATCAGTCTAACTTTGGTTTTGCACAATAATTACTACACTATTGCACCTTAACACTTAATTCTACTTTATTCACATAATTTTACTTTTTATTATGTTCTACTATACTGTTATCTTTTAATCTATGACTTTTTTGTTAATCTAACTGATATTCTTCTAACTTTGCATAGTTTTTGACAAGTGGATCAACTGGCTGGTAATTCTTCACTACCACCCAGTGCCTGTCTCACCTTCTCCCTAAACTCAACCTTGCAGTCTTCCTTTTTCAACTTCCACCATTTGATCCTTGACTCTGCCCTTACTCTCTTCTTCTTCTTGATCTCCCACGTCATCCTACAGACCACCATCATATGCTGCTTAACTACACTTTCCCCTGCCACTACTTTGCAGTCTTCAATCTCCTTCAGATTGACTCTTCTGCATAGGATGTAATCTACCTGTGTGCATCTTCCTCCACTCTTGTACGTCACCCTATGTGCCTCCCTCTTCTTAAAATACGTATTCACCACAGCCATGTCCACCCTTTTGGCAAAATCCACTATCTTCTGACCTTCTTCATTCCTGTCCTTGACACCATACCTACACATCACCACTTCGTCTCCTCTGTTCCCTTCACCAACATGTCCATTGAAATCTGCTCTAATCACCACTTTCTGTCCCTTGAGTAAACTGTTCATCACTTCATCCAACTCACTCCAAAAATCTTCTTTCTCATCCATTGCACACCCAATATGCAGGGCATATGCACTAACAACATTCATCATCACATCTCCAATTTCCAGCTTCATAATCATTACTCTGTCTGACACTCTCTTCACCTCCAAAACACTCTTGACATACTGTTCCCTCAGAATAACCCCTACTCCATTTCTCCTCCCATCCACACCATGATAGAACAATTTGAATCCACCTCCGATCCACCTGGCCGTACTCCCCTGCCATTTAGTCTCTTGCACGCATAATATATCAACCTTCCTTCTCTCCATCATATCGGCTAGCTCTCTCCCCTTACCGGTCATACTGCCAACATTCAAAGTTCCTACCCTCAGTTCCACTCTTTACCTTCCTCCTCTCCTCCTGCCTCCGATACATCTCCCCCCTCTTCTTCTCCTTCTCCTTCTCCTTCTTTTTCTTCTTCTTCTTCAGCCAACAGTAGCCCAATTTCTGCCAGCACCCTGTTGACTAACAGTACTGGTGGCGGTCGTTGTTAACCCGGGGCTCGACCGATCCGGTATGGAAATTTGTATTGTTGTCTGCATATTGATTTGGCAAAATTTTACACTGGATGCCCTTCCTGACGTAATCCTCCCCATTTATCCGGGCTTGGGACTGGCACGAAGAAACACACTGGTTTGTGCATCCCCTGTGGCTGGGTTGGTTTTTCGTGGAAACTAATAAGTTTAATATACAATACAATATAGAACAGAATTCCAATCAATCAATCAGCTTTATTTAAATTGCAAAATCACCATGCAGCATGGTCCAAATATACTGTACAAATTAGGAGAATACATGGGACAAGATATAAAAAAAGCAAATAAAAGCAGAAATTAAACTAAAACCGCATCAATGTTAAATGAATGATAACTAATAAAATTGAAATAAACATTAAAAGTTAAGGTATGTCAACAAAGGAATATAAGGAATATTTCAAAGATGATAGACCTGACTGAATTCTAAGGCACATTGTAATAAAGGGAGTAAAGGTAGGTTTTTTTTTTTTTTTTGTCTTTATTTAAAAGTCTCAATTGAGTGTGCTTCTCTTGCACATAATGATAGGCCATTCCAAAGATAAGGTGCACAATAAGAAAATGTTCTTTGACCAACTGATTTTTTCTTAACTGAGGGAATGGCCAAAAGAACAACTTTTAAGAGAGCGAAGAGGACGTACCAGAGTGTACGGTATAATTAACTCAGCTAAGTAAGGAGGCGCAACTCCATTCAAGCTCTTGCTTTTACTGGTAACCAGTGAAGAGAAGCTAGAGTGGGTATTATACGCTCAATTTTTTTTTTTTTTGTCAAGATTCTAGCTCGAGCATTCTGAACAAGCTGAAGATTTCTAGTAGCACAAATACCGGAGAAAAGGGCATTACAATAGTCTAGAAAAAAAATGTATGTATTAATGTTTCAGAATCACACAGAGAGAGATCAGATTATTGCAATATCACTAAGTTGAAAAAATGCTGTCTTGGTAATAGCCTTGATATGAGACTGAAGTGTGAGATATCCATCCATCCATCCATTGTCTCCCGCTTATCCGAGGTCGGGTCGCGGGGGCAGCAACTTCAGCAGAGATGCCCAGACGTCCCTCTCCCCGGCCACTTCTTCTAGCTCTTCCGGGAGAATCCCAAGGCGTTCCCAGGCCAGTCGAGAGACATAGTCCCTCCAGCATGTCCTGGGTCTTCCCCGGGGCCTCCTCCCGGTTAGACGTGCCCGGAACACCTCACCAGGGAGGCGTCCAGGAGGTATCCTAATCAGATGCCCGAGCCACCTCATCTGACTCCTCTCGATGCGGAGGAGCAGTGGCTCTACTCTGAGCCCCTCCCGGATGGCTGAGCTTCTCACCCTATCTTTAAGGGAAAGCCCAGACACCCTGCGGAGGAAACTCATTTCAGCCGCTTGTATTCGCAATCTCGTTCTTTCGGTCACTACCCATAGCTCATGACCATAGGTGAGGGTAGGAACATAGATCGACTGGTAAATTGAGAGCTTCGCCTTGTGGCTCAGCTCCTTTTTCACCACGACAGACCGATGCAGAGCCCGCATTACTGCGGATGCCGCACCGATCCGCCTGTCGATCTCACGCTCCATTCTTCCCTCACTCGTGAACAAGACCCCGAGATACTTGAACTCCTCCACTTGGGGCAGGATCTCGCTACCAACCCTGAGAGGGCACTCCACCCTTTTCCGGCTGAGGACCATGGTCTCGGATTTGGAGGTGCTGATTCTCATCCCAGCCGCTTCACACTCGGCTGCGAACCGATCCAGAGAGAGCTGGAGATCATGGCCTGATGAAGCAAACAGGACAACATCATCTGTAAAAAGCAGTGACCCAATCCTGAGCCCACCAAACCGGACCCCCTCAACGCCCTGGCTGCGCCTAGAAATTCTGTCCATAAAAGTTATGAACAGAATCGGTGACAAAGGGCAGCCCTGGCGGAGTCCAACTCTCACTGGAAACGGGTTCGACTTACTGCCGGCAATGCGGACCAAGCTCTGGCACCGATCGTACAGGGACCGAACAGCCCTTATCAGGGGGGCCGGTACCCCATACTCTCGGAGTACCCCCCCACAGGATTCCCCGAGGGACACGGTCGAATGCCTTTTCCAAGTCCACAAAACACATATAGACTGGTTGGGCAAACTCCCATGCACCCTCCAGGACCCTGCTAAGGGTATAGAGCTGGTCCACTGTTCCGCGACCAGGACGAAAACCACACTGTTCCTCCTGAATCCGAGGCTCGACTATCCGACGGACTCTCCTCTCCAGGACCCCTGAATAGACTTTTCCAGGGAGGCTGAGGAGTGTGATCCCTCTGTAGTTGGAACACACCCTCCGATCCCCCTTCTTAAAGAGGGGGACCACCACCCCGGTCTGCCAATCCAGAGGCACTGTCCCTGATGTCCATGCGATGTTGCAGAGGCGTGTCAGCCAAGACAGTCCTACAACATCCAGAGCCTTGAGGAGCTCCGGGCGTATCTCATCCACCCCCGGGGCCCTGCCACCAAGGAGTTTTTTGACCACCTCGGTGACCTCAGTCCCAGAGATGGGGGAGCCCACCTCTGAGTCCCCAGGCTCTGCTTCCTCATTGGAAGGCATGATAATGGGATTGAGGAGGTCTTCGAAGTACTCCCCCCACCGACCCACAACGTCCCGAGTCGAGGTCAGCAAAGTGTGAGATACAAACATTCGAAGTGTGAGATAATTTATCGAAAATGACTCGAAGATTTTTAATGATTGAACTTTCACAGATAGAACAGCCATCAATATTAACACTCAAGTTCTCATACAGATGGCCATGTTTGGCTGGTCTAACAACCAATAAATCTGTTTTATCAGCATTTAAGAGCAGAAAGTTTATATTCGCCGATTTTTTAAATTTCTGACAGACATGCCTCTAAATTTAGTAGTT
Organism: Erpetoichthys calabaricus; assembly: GCF_900747795.2. Lineage (NCBI taxonomy): Eukaryota > Metazoa > Chordata > Cladistia > Polypteriformes > Polypteridae > Erpetoichthys > Erpetoichthys calabaricus. Next base: position 112,037,689 of record NC_041394.2, on the reverse strand, counting down.
GGGAAAGATCGTTTGGCTTTGCAGGTATTTATAGCTGCTTATCGTCAGCAATGAAAATAACGCATTATTTACAAATGATGTCACCAAGTGGAAGCATGTAGATGGCAAAAAGCATGGAGCCAAGAACCGATCCCTGGGGTACATCAAACTTCGGAAAATTCAGAAATTGATATTGTTTTAACTTACATATTAAGTTCTGTTTGATAAATAAGAATGAAACTGTGGAAGTACTGTCCCCCGGATGCCAATATGTTTCTTCAAGCGGCTTAAAAGTATGCCATGGTCTACGGTGTTAAAAGCATACTTAAGTCAAGAAGCAGCAACAGTGACATCAAATTTGAATCAACAGTGATCAGTAGATCATTTATTATTCTTGTCAAAGCAGTTTCTGTAGAAAGACAGGACCGAAAGCTGAATTGAAATTTATCAAAAATATTATTGTCAGACAAATAAGCATTAAGTTGATCAGTGATATCCGTTTCAAGTAATTTAATTTAGACATAAAAGAAAGATTAAACATTCAAAATCTTTGGATCCAGATTAGGTTTTTTAGCAGTGGCTTTACAGTGGTAGTTTTAAAAGCGGAGGACATAGAGCCAGTGGATGGTGACTTATTGATAATATTCAAACAAGAACCAATTAAAACAGAAGACTGTTCCTTAAAAAGATAAAATGGTATCAGGTCTAATGCAGGTTGTAGGTTTGGAAGCATTTATCAGGCTGGACAATACCTAAGGGGAAACTAATTCAAATTGTTAAAAACTGCAAGAGGTCCGAGCTACAGTGCCCATATTCATGAAAGGGCTGAAGATATCATAGCCATCATTCTTGGAGGAATGTAGACCATTGATTTAATCTCTAATCAAGTCAATCATTTTTATGAAAAATCCCAGAAGTTCATCAGCATTGAATGGAGAGCTATGTGCAAGAGAATTTTGTGTGAGCTTGATAAACATATCAAACAAAAATCATGAATTATTTCTCTTACTGTTAATCAAATCAGAGAAATATGCTGTCCTAGCAGCTGAACGTGCTCGTTTATAATGTTTATAACTTTCTACCCAGGCAAGGTGAAAATTCTCTTGCTTTGTCATATGCCACCTGTGCTCAAGTTTTTTTAAGTCTGTTTGAGTGCATGGATGTTATCTGAAAACCATGCGGATTTCATCTGGGTTCATTTTCTTGTTGTAAGAGAAGCACCAGAGAGATACATTGAAAAAGATACAGAAATGATCAGAAACTGGAACCTGTAAAACTGAAAACATTAATATCAATTCCCTTTGTGAAGATAAGGTCCAGTGTGTTTCCACAGTTGTGAGTAGCATCCTACACATGTTGGGTAAAATCTAAACTCACAATGAGGTCTATAAATTACATTGCTTTAGAATCTGAATAGTCATTTATATGCATGTTAAAAAAGTAATTTTACTAGGTGATTTCATCTTTTGACCATAACTCAGAACGCAGATAGGAAATTGGAGTTATGCTTGGGGGGGTCTATAAATAGTTAGTACAAGAACATGTTGTTGAGTTCTGATAACCATGGCTAAGTATTCAGAACTTGAGAATTCTCCAAAAGTGCAATCAAGTGCAGGTGAACAAATTAGAAGAGATGGTTGCAATTCCATCCCCTTTCTTGTCTTGTCTAGCAGAAAATAAGAAGCTATAATCTGGGGGAGAAGCCTCGAAAGGTGTAGCTAACGCAGTGGATTAGAGCCATCATTCAGTAAGAAACAGAAAAAGCAGACCATATTTAGAAATAAAATCGATAATAGAAAAACTCTTACTAGAGAGTAACCTAATGTTCAATAGTTTAAGCTTCATAACATGCGAGATGGACACCAAGTGTGCAAAGTTAAGCTTCTTCAGGCTGATTTGTGCTATATTTTTTGATGTTAGGAGGCTAGCAGGTTTTTTAAGATTAATTTTGCGTGTTACATTATAACGTTTATTTTATCTAGTCTTGATTATAACAGGGATGATTGAGAAGCGCTCTAGATTGTTGCAAGAATTATTTGGACTGTAGGGGGAGCTGGTAAAACAGACAGAAGGTAAAGGCAGTGGATCACTGGGATGATTATCAGAGAAATTGTCAAAGACATAGGTGTTCAGTCACTTCATAGAGCAGTTTAACATTGAGTTAAATATATTATCTGCTAAAACTCGAGAAACTAGGGTGAATTCCATGATTCCAGAAAGGGCAACTCGCCTGAAGCCAGTTATGCAGGATCAGAGTGTGACTAAAACATCCAGATCCTTTTCTTTGGAGTGAAATTGGACCAGACATAAACAGAAAAAGATTTGTCACAGGATTGGAGAAAGCTATGAATCTTGTTAAAATTATGTTTTAAAATTTCAGATTTCCGGTCGCGTATGTTGTTATACCCTACATGAATAATCACGTTTCGCACAGATATATACTTGTGGAGTAAACTGGGAAGGTGATATAGAATATTAGAAACTTTGACTCCTGAGAGACAGTGGTCAACAGTGAATCTTCTTCTGATGTTTCTGAAAATTGCCCCACGTTAAGTGTAACTGGTTAGGGATGCCATAGTGCAGAAGGATGCGAAGGTGAGAGGCATTTCAGCAGCAGCAGCACAGGGGATGGGTAGCGCTGGGTAGTTGTAGTGATCACTCAACTCTGTGAATGCCGAGTCCCACGCAGGGATTTGGATATGACCAGCCACGAAGCAGGTGAAGCAGGAGGAGGAGATATGGACATAGAATAATCTTCATGTTCTTTTAAAACAAAGAATCTGTTCCCCAGTTGAATACTACGAGATTTGGCCAGAAAATGAGAATGACAATCAGAGCATCTGCCACCTCACTTTCCTCTGCTGGTTGTTGTCCATACGTCTGGCAGATCAGGTGTGGAACAGCTCACCAGCTTTAGTCATGCCCCCAGCTGAAGCCTAGGATCTGTGAACTGATTAGGAGCATTGTTGGGCTCCAGGGTAGTGGTGTCCACAGTAGCTTTGCAGGCAGAGGTGTTTACAGCAGCATTAGCCACAGCCATCGTAGAATCAACAAGAATCTCGTCCTCTCTGATCTGATGCAGCAGAGATATCCTACTTTCTAGCTCAGCAAACAGTCAGGCCCAGCTTTTGCAGCCAGTTGGGGAGCCTTACAATTGAACGCAATGGTTTCAATTCTAGATGACAAATAGCAGTCCTACAGTAGAAAAGAAAAAACAATGCATATAGGTAGTAGGTAGGATGTGCATGATCTGGCTGGATACTTCACAACAAAGGGTGATCAGTCTTGTTGCGAGGAGGAAGTGATCAAGAAATAATGTATAGGGTGAAACCAAACAGAGTCTCTATTTTTTCACCTTTACAGTTGAAACAAAACTGTAATTCAGATGACCTGAATATACAGTATATAATATATATATTTTTATGCCTTATTGTTTTAGGCTCTGTGTCAAGTCAGCAGCCAAGTAAGAAGCAGACTGCATATAACATGGTGGGTGTGCAGAGCTAACTAAAATGAGCATTGCCAGCATTGAAAAGGTTATTCAAGTGTATTTAAAACTGACATTCGTAATGAAACAAAGGAAAATCAGAAATATGGCAGTTATTTTTCATTCATGAGAAAAGATGTCCGCTTTTGCTTGCTGTGACGAATGCTTAACAGTTCTAGTAGAAAACAGAAAAATTCAGGAGTCTCAGTTCAATCATGATTTATAGGGTGTTGAAGAACTGCTAAAAATCAGTTATTACTATACATGTAAATATAAGAGCACAGCAGCAGAGTAGAAAAATTTGTCCAGAAATGCATTGTGAAAGGTCGTGTTTAAGAAGCAGAAGCCTGCCTGTTTCACTAATAACAGCACAAGCTTACCATTAAAATATACTAATTGGCTGATTCTGAAGGAGGTTTACTTTCTGTGCATCTTAATTGCATGTTGGTGGCTATGTTTCTGTTCATACTTTTTCATGACAGGTATAATACATTTTGGCAAGTGTATATGGTCCCACAAATTCAGAATCAAATAGGCATTTGACTTCACCAGCGTATATCTTGCATCCTCTTATTTTTATATTTTTAATGAACTGTTCAGTAGTGTTCAGTGTTTATGGCATATTCAGTTTGGGGTCCTGACATTTTCAGATCTTAATGTCCTCTTTTATCAGATCTGACAGAGATTGTTCATGTGATACAGCTATGAATTGGATCATGGTTCTCACCCAAAAGAGAGGCTGGATCTGCTTCATCTAAATGGAGACACTTAAATGTCTGCACATCCTTTACAGGGTTAGAGGGAAGAGTGAAAAATAATTGATAAATAGACTGCTCCACTGGCAATAGTGTGGGTGTTGTAGTACGGTGTGATGGTGAAACAAAAGCACAATCATTAGAAGAACTCTTTCAATATAATGTTACGTCGTACTGAGGATGTAGATTTATTGTTAGGTTTTGTTTAGCTGATCAAAAATGAGTTTATGATTGGAAATGGATATACTAGTTGTTGGAGAAATAATTTTGTGACCAGTAGAATTATGATCTATGAAGCTAACCCACGCCTTGAGATAATGTCTTGTAATACTGGCCTTGCTTTCTCCTACCACCAAAGGGCTTTCAGATATGCATTACTTGTGGCTAAGAATAAACATAGCAGAATAATAGAAAGTGGCCATGATAACCCGTGGGTTTTGCTCTCTGTAGTTAATAAACTATTTCATCATGCATCTGGCCCAATTACCTCCTCTACTGAAGTCTGTAGAAAAATTCCTCCATTTTTTTCTGTAATAAAATAAAAACCTAAATCCTTCAGCCATTTATGTTTCTTTCTCTATCTTCCCACTCCATCCAGCTCCTTTTCTAAATTTTCCCCAGTCACATCTGCTTTTGTTAAAGACCTGCTTTGTAAGATGAGGCAGACTACTTGTGTACTGCAACCCATCCTCACCACACTTCTTAAATCCTGTCTTTATGCCATAATTCTGACTCGATAATAAATATATCCCCTAACACTGGCTTTGTTCCATCTACAGTGATACCTTGAGATACGAGTTTAATTCGTTCCGTGACCGAGCTCTTAAGTCAAAATGCTTGTATCTCAAATTAATTTTCCCCATTGAAATTAATTGAAATGAGTTTAATTCGTGCCAGCCCCCAAAAAACCACCCCAATTTTCTGTTAAATGTTTTCAACATAAGAAAAATGTATTTATAAAGAACAAATATTGTATACAAATAAAATAAAACCTAATACATAAAAGAGAATCTAAGGAAAAATAAACAGACGTTGGCAAAGCCGATTAGTGTATTGTAATGTTTTTTTTGTTTCACTTCACTTTTGCTTAACTTAATTTTCTTTTTCACTAGTTTTTTTCTTTTTTGCCACGCTTTCATCACTTTCATTCGCAGGGCATTTCAATAGAAACCTGTCCAAGGAGCTTTGTTTAGTCCTCCCCTTTAGAATGTTTCTGAAATGAGTTAGGCAAGTGTCATTAAATAGCGCGGCTGCACGTTCAGTTTCATTTCAGTTCAGTCAGGCGTTAGGCAAGTGTCATTAAATAGCGGCGCTGCAAGTTCAGTTTCATTTCAGTAAAGTCAGGCGTTAGGCAAGTGTCATTAAATAGCTGCGCTGCAAGTTCAGTTTCATTTCAGTACAGTCAGGCGTTAGGCAAGTGTCATTAAATAGCGGCACTGCAAGTTCAGTTTCATTTCAGTAAAGTCAGGCGTTAGGCAAGTGTCATTAAATAGCGGCGCTGCAAGTTCAGTTTCATTTCAGTACAGTCAGGCGTTAGGCAAGTGTCATTAAATAGCGGCGCTGCAAGTTCAGTTTCATTTCAGTACAGTCAGGCGTTAGGCAAGTGTCATTAAATAGCGGCGCTGCAAGTTCAGTTTCATTTCAGTACAGTCAGGCGTTAGGCAAGTGTCATTAAATAGCGGCGCTGCACGTTCAGTTTCTTTTCAATATAAAGTCGGCCGTTAGGCAAGTGTCATTAAATAGCGCGGCTGCACGTTTATTGAAAAGAACCTTAAAGTCAAGCGTTAGGCAAGTGTCATTAAATAGCGCAGCTGCAAGTTCAGTTTCTTTTCAATAAAGTCAGGCGTTAGGCAAGTGTCATTAAATAGCGCTACTGTATGATCAGTTGTAATTTTTCAGGGTGTTTCTTTTCTTTAAAGTTCGAAACTTTTTCCCACATTGCAAACACTTCCTTTATCTCACTTTAAGAGATAAACTCCTCCGCGATACCGATCTCCTGCAGAACCTCCGTATGTTGCTGCGTATGTAGTTCCGTCAACTCCTCTGTTGTCAGTTCCTCGGAATGTGCGGGGACAAGCTCTTTGATGGCTCGTATTTCGAATTTTGGCTCATAACTCAAGACAAAAAATCGACCTAGTGACGGCTCGTATCTCAAAAAACTCGTACATTGGGGCACTCGTGTCTAAAGGTATCACTGTACTTTTAAAATTGTTTCTTTATCCTCAATGTTAAAAAGGTCTGGGGCCTCATGTATAAATGGTGCGTACGCACCAAAATGTTGCGTACTCCCGTTTCCACTCTCACATTGCGATGTATAAAAACTAAACTTGGCGTAAAGCCACACACATTTTCACACTAGCTCTATCCCTGGCGTATGCAAGTTCTCTGCTCGGTTTTGCAAACTGGCGGCACCCAGTGTCAAAGCAGTGCTTTTGTTCCAGTGTGGTTACCCTTTCTTTTTTAGACCCACGTCCCTGATGCGGCTTTATCAAATACACTGCAATTAAGCGCATATTGTTTATTAGTTTAAGGCATCTGATTGTAATTAACCTGTAAGAATATAATGGTCCACGGTAGGGGTGGGCGGTATGACCAGAATTGCAATAAGTTTTATGGTCTAGTTTCAAATAAAATTTAAAAATATAAATCCGATTTTTATAACTGGTACTTTCTGTATAGATGGACTAACATTTGAGCTGTGTCAATTCAATGTCCACTCTGTGAAACTGGTAGAGAGTAGTGCTGGGCAGTATGACCAAAATTCTATGTCACGGTATTTTTCTAAATTATCCCGGTTTCACAGTATTCAACAGTTTTTTTTTCCACATGCATGAGTGGATGTTAACTACATTTTCCACTGCAATTACTGCAGTAGACTGGCTAAGAATAACCTATTCCACTGTTATGAGAATTGTACTTTGTACAAAAAAACATTTAAATGTGCACACAAGTATTAATACAGGTTTGCATGGCCCCATAAAGTGATAGTTTTCAAGGGGGTGGCACTAATGAAGAGAAGGAATCACATTGCAATACAGATGCAGTCAAAATATAGAACCTTTTTATTGAACAAATTTTGCAAAAACCTAAACTTTCATTTTGAAAACATATTTTCAACCATCCAAAGAGGCATTTAGACTTAGTAAAATATCCAGAGGTGCTTGTCAAAAGTTGTATTGCACTGAACATGTCTTAGAAAAGGAATAAATAGTAAATATTATGTTAACGTTAACCATCTCTGTCCACTGACATGTTAAAGTGACTTTTTAAACAACTTTAAATATTATACAGTTTAATGATGATAAACTAATAAATAATAACAATAAAATAAATACTAGTATTATTACTTATAGTTGCACTATTACTTCAAGACTTCAAGCCCAGGTGCATTACACAGTATTCACCAAATTAAAATAAAATAAAACAAGTGCAACTTGGTGATGACATCAAATACGGACACGGAAGAAAAAAAACAAACTATATGTCGATTTTATTCTCTACATTTCCACTTTAATTTTGACGCTTATGTCGAATTTAAAGTTGACATGTCGACTTTATTCTCGACATATAATTTGTTTTTTTTCTTCCCTGTGTCCATATTTTTTTTTTCTTCACTGTGGCCCTAATACTCTTCTGTAGGGCTATACCACAAATAGCATTATAAATGCAAGTTGCAGTTTTATTATTTATGTATATAGCTTAGCTTGAAGCAAGGTCCATATTAATTATGCCAAGAATTATTGGCATACAGCATCAAGCACACACTGCCTCAGCCATGCGCTATTTGAACTGCTCCCATACAGCAAATACTACAAAACCTTTCCTGTAGGGACCTCACGGTTTAGAAACAGTTTCATCCCAAGAGCTCTAAGCGCACTCAATCAGTCCATCAAGTGCTCCTTATAGAACTGTTTGTACCTATAAGTACAGTTACCTCACAGTAAACTTGTTATACAGTTATAATATTGCGCAACCTGAGCCACTTTATAAAGCGTGTATTTACATATGATGATATTTTTAAGATGAAATGCACCAAAATATGTTTTTTAAATTATACAGATAAAATGTTAACATCATTTAAATAATCTATATTGTTAATAATTAAACATGTGAGGACACTGTGTCACAGCACTAGCGACGAGCTGGCACCCCGTTGAGGGATTGTTCCTGCCTCGCGCTGTATTCTTGCTGGGGCTGGCACGACACTGGAAGGATAGATGGATAGAATAATTAAACATGTACTACGAAGATATTTCAATGTTCCTTAAAATTTGTGAAGAATCTGTGTTCTAAGCTTACAGATGGCTTGACATCTACAGAGCTGATTGTGTAGCGATTGGGTACTTGGAGAGAGAAAAGGAAAGACAGGAATAGGAGGTTAGTACGTTTTGAAAGAGACAGTACTGCTGCAATAAATTATTTCATCGAAGGTCGTGCACAGCAAGCATCTTGTGTGAGGCAGGAACAATCTCTGGACAGGGCATCAGTTCGTCACTATCACTGCGGCACAATGTTCCCATGTTTAATAACATGCTTTAATTCCTATCATCATGAAAATGATAACAAGTATACATCTCAGTATTTAATTTATTCAGAGAACTGTAATATCATGAATGTAATGGATTCTGTGTCCTGTCGGAGGAAGAGAAAGCTCGTTTAAGAAGCACATAGTGATTCACACACACAGAGTACCGTATATACTCGAGTATATGCTGACCCGAATATAAGCCGAGGTGCCTAATTTTACCTACAAAAACTGGAAAAACTTATTGACTCGAGTATAAGTCTAGGGTGGGAAATGCAGCAGCTACTGGTAAGTTTCAATAATCAAAATAAATACCAATAAAATTACCGTACATTAATTGAGGCATCAGTAGGTTAAATGTTTTTGAGTATTTATTTCAAAGAAAAACAGTAAACTAGCTTTGGAAGTGGAGAAGAGGGTCAACAAAAACAATATGGTATCTCTCTTGCTCGCTCACTCTCTCTGTCTCGCTTGTCCCTCTTTCTGTCTCTCGCTCGCTCGTGTGTGTACTGTACACTCCAGCTTTCTGTCAGGTTGGCAGGGGCAGCGGGACTTGACTATAAGCGGAGGGTGACGTTTTTCAGCACATTTTGGGTGCTGAAACACTCGGCTTATATTCGAGTATATACGGTACATAGAAGAATACATACAATACAAATCATTTAAAGTGCTACTTTATTTACGATGGTATTTGAGAAACTAGTAAATTAAACTAATTTAAGATGAAGTTTGATGTTCTACTTTAATGACAAAATAAACTAGGTGATTAAAGTGGAAATTCTCGAGATTAAAGTTGACATTTTGAGCTTTTTTTTTTTTGCCACTTTGTGCTTATTTTTTGTCTTTTCTCTGTACCCTAATAAGCTTCCATATGACTCTCAGATGGTGGGCTACGACTCGCCTTTTCATGGCAACTTTGATATCTGACAAGTTCTTTTTTATTTCGGGCACTGCGCGACTTTGTGAACTTGAACTTTCAAGTTTCTCTGACACTCTGTCACTCGATCAACTTCCTTTTGTTGTTTATACCACTGTTTAAACCAACAAATTGTACGTTTTTCCTTGCCTCCACTTGGTAATCTCTGAAATTCTTCTATTTTCCCCTGTGATTTTATCATTGTCTTTTCACAGAATGTTGAGTTTAAGGGCTTTTTATATTGATTTGCATATTCAAAGAGGCGTAATTCTGGGAGGAGTTGGGGAGTGGCAGCATGCGCATGCACGTGCATTACTTTTCACGCAGACCAGGATTTATGTAGCAGAAGAATGTGGAAGTTTGCGTATGCATAGATTCATGCATCTGGATTTTTTTGTGCGTACATACATTTCCACTTTTGTCCGTACACCATGTTTTAGTGTGAATTCTACGCACGGCTTTATGCATGAGGCCCCTGGTCTTGATGCTGACAATCTTAACAATTTTCGGCCTCTCACTTACCTTTTCTGTTAAAAGTTCTTCAGTATGTTGTATTCTCTCAACTCACCAATTTCATATCTTCTAAGAATCTGATGGAACCCTTTCAGTCTGGTTTCAGAGCACAGCACAGCTGTGAAACTGCTCTGTTCCAGGTAACTAATTATTTGTTATGGCAGCAGACTCTGGACAAACCAGCATATTAATTCTGTTAGACCTCAGTGCAACATTTAACACTGTCAGACATGATATTTTACTGTTCAGACTGGAGAACATTTTGGGTATCTCTGGCACTGCTGTCCAGTGGCTTAAGTACTATCTGACTGTTAGGTAAGAGTTTGTTAGTCCTAATAACAGCAGGTCCAGCTTAGCACCAGTCACACAAGGAGTTCCTCAGAGTACTGCCCTTGGCCCTCTGCTTTTCTGAATCTATTTGCTTCCCCTTGGCCCTATTATATGTGGCTTTGGACTTGGTTATCATTTTTATGGAGATGATACTCAACTCTGTTTCAATGTTAAAAGCAAAACTTTATCAGAGCTAACTTGCCTCAGTGAAATTAAAATCTGTATAGAGCAAAAATCTTTAAAATTAAACTGCAACAACACTGAACTCCTGCAAATTGGCACTAAAGCACAACTTAAGAAAATGAGCTCCTTTTCAGTCACTCTTGGCAATGATCTCATCAGCCCTTCATCTAATGCAAGGAATTTTACTGTCATTTTTTTATTCCACCCGCAAAAAACATATTAAGAAACTTTCTTACTTCCACCACTGTAACATATCCCATGTTCTCACATTCCTCTCCTTTTTTTAATGATGAGAAGCTTTCATCATATCCTGCATTGATTATTTTCTCTCCCTACTGGCATAAAACTCTGCTACAAGAGTGCTTTACACAGACCAGGAGCAGCAAGCACATAATACCCATCCTATTTCGCCTTTACTGTCTTCTTATGTCTTTCAGGATTGAATATAAAATTAATAACCTACAATGCTTTAAATGGCCTTGCACTGGACTACATCAGTGACCATCTCTATCACTACACTCATGTTCACCCACTAAAGTCCTCTGATTCTGGCAACCTTGTTGTGCCCTACACTAACCTGCAGCCTGTCAGTGACAGGGCTTTCTGCTGTATAGCGCCCAGATTTTGGAATGATCTCCCGAAATGAATTAGATTACTGTAACTAACACAATTCATTCTTTAAAAAAAAAAGCTGAAAACTAATCTGTTCAGGAAGGCTTTTAACATAACATTTTCCCCCTTCTTTCAGTTTACCTCTCTGTCCAGATGCTCCGGATGATTTGTGTGTGTGTTATATCACAAATTATGTTATTTGTTCAGGCGTTCTTTTAGTATTGAATTTAGTATTTTACTCTGGTTTATTTTTTTCTCTTTATTCTATTTATTGTTTTGTATATCCTGTATTTATCTTTTCTTGTATCCTGTGCAGAAAATATTTGTATCCAATGTTACATATACCCTGCTCTTGTTTCTGTGACTCTGAAGTGCCCTGAGCATGGGAAAGGTGCTATATAAATAAAATATTACTAGCCAACCCGCGGCGTACCATACGCCGCATAATCAGGCTGGGTTTTTAATGATTTTTAAGCACAGGGAAAAAATTAACATTTGAAAAATCCGGAGGAGAGGGGAAGGACGCCCATTACGCCCCATCCGTCATGCTAGTCTGCTGATTTCTCATTCAGTAACCTGTGAGTAGTGATGGGCGGAGTGAAGCCTCGCGAAGCATCAACACGTTTGAAGCAATTGTGTCGGAAATCGTATCGAAGCTTCGAAGCATTTAACACTCACTTCTCTAGTGACACCTCCTGGCCATTTTCATTAACGTTACAGAAACTTATGATACACTTGAATGACGTCTGTTAAAACTCGAAATTGCTTTTATTTTTTCGCAGCTACAGACTGACAACGAAGAGAAGGGTTCGTCAGCAGCTTCTAGTGTGTGATGTGTAAAAAAATATAAATATAACTTCTTTAACTGCCTTGTGGTGCTGTAGTAGTTCGGCTGCTTTGCAGTAAGGAGACAGTGGAAGATTGTGGGTTCGCTCATGTCGGATTATTACATCCAGCTAATCTGCTACACGACTGCGTTTGAAAAACCGACTTATCCCAGATGAGTTTCACCGGCATTAATGATTAGGAATCTGGTTGGAACAAAACACTGCAGCCACAGGGGTTCAGCAGGACCGAGTTTGGGAAACACCGCTGAACACTCGTGGCTCTTGCCAACTCACGGCGTATCATATGTCGCATAATTATGTATTGATGGGTGAACACTTTCTGAACGACGCAGTTGTCCAAACAGAAGTGAAAGTAAAATCGAGCCTGGTGCATTCTTTAACTGCATTCTCTGTCTTGTAGCGCAGTGGTAGTGTTGCTGCTTTACAGTAAGGAGACTGTGGAAGATTTTTGGTTCGTTTGGGCTGCAGTTGCAGTGTTACCGCCTGTGCATATTAAATCTTGAAATCCTTCGAGTAACAAATGAACTAACACCCACCCACACACACACAGCTTGTGTAAAAAAAAATGCGCCCGTACTTTCATCATTTTGTTGCAGCCTATCAAAGACTTGCTGCCCCCAACTCAAGGTGGCTCAGAGGTCGATGTGTAGCGTACAACAGATGAACATAAATGACGCCGTTTTTTTCAAGGCGTCGCGTCCCAGTTAGTGGGCGTGGCTCTGCGAGTTGTCGTCGTATCCAATGGTCATAGAGTTGGTGGGCGAGGCTCTTTCCTACTTGTCAGCGGCTTAGTGAATCCACGCCTCTTCCTGCGTGCTTTCATGGGTGTCTTGTTTTGGTGTGCGTGCTTTCATGGGTGTCTTCCCCTTCTGGCGTCGACTTTGTGAATTACAGTAATCCCTCGCTATATCGCGCTTCGCCTTTCGCGGCTTCACTCCATCGCGGATTTTATATGTAAGCATATTTAAATATATATCGCGGATTTTTCGCTGCTTCGCGGGTTTCTGAGGACAACGGGTCTTTTAATTTCTGGTACATGCTTCCTCAGTTGGTTTGCCCAGTTGATTTCATACAAGGGACGGTATTGGCAGATGGCTGAGAAGCTACCCAACTTATTTTTCTTTCTCTCTCTCTTGCGCTGACTATCTGTGATCCTGACGTAGGGGGTGTGAGCAGGGGGGCTGTTCGCACACCTAGACGATACGGACGCTCGTCTAAAAATGCTGAAAGATTATCTTCACGTTGCTACCTTCTGTGTGTAGCTTTTAAGTATGCTGCACGGTGCTTCGCATACTTAAAAGCTCAAAGGGCACGTATTGATTTTTTTATCTGTCTCTCTCTCTCTCTCTCTGCTCCTGACGGAGGGGGTGTGAGCTGCGGCATTCAACAGCTTTGTGCCATGGTGCTTCACATACTTACAAGCCAAACAGCCCTATTGATTTGTTTGCTCCTTTGAAGAGGAAGATATGTTTGCATTCTTTTAATTGTGAGACTGAACTGTCATCTCTGTCTTGTCATGGAGCACAGTTTAAACTTTTGAAAAAGAGACAAATGTTTGTTTGCAGTGTTTGAATAACGTTCCTGTCTCTCTACAACCTCCTGTGTTTCTGTGCAAATTTGTGACCCAAGCATGACAATATAAAAATAACCATATAAACATTTTTCAATCAACAATGGCGGCGCGCTTAGACGCTGCGGCTGTGTGCTCTCCGACTCAGATTGTGTTTTTTCCACCCTGCCTGGATAAATACACGTATAGCCGGCAGGATATTTTATCTATCGGTTTACGGAGCGAGAGTTGCTCGACCTCCGAGTTTCTCCGCGTCCACAACATTCCGGACGACATCGCACGAACACCGGGCTCTCCGTGGATTACAATCCCAGCTTCGAGGAGCCGGCGGCGGCGCAAAGAACGTAAACAAAAGAGGGGGTGCCGAGGCGGCGTGCTAGTGAGGCTAAGGAAGCAGCCACACAAACCACCGCTTCCAAGCATTTTCTCCTCAAATGTGAGGTCGCTGGCAAACAAACTGGACGAGTGGCAGCTGCGGATTGCAACGGAAAAGATCATCAGGGACTGCTGCATTTTGCTGATCACGGAGATGTGGCTTAATCCACTCATACCGGACACGGCGATCGAGATAGCAGGCCACACAGCACACCGGCAAGACAGGACAGAGCAATCCGGTAAGAAGAGAGGAGGGGGGCTGTGCATTTATGTGAACAATAGCTGGTGCACAAATTCCACCATAGTCACCAGACACTGCTCTCCAGACGTGGAGTATATGACAATTAAATGCAGACCCATATACCTCCCCCGTGAATTAAATGCTATACTGCTAACTGCTGTGTACATAGCACCTGATGCTAATGCTAACTCGGCTCTGGGGCTTTTGCATGACACCATCAGCAGTAAACAGAGCAAGTATCCTGAGGCTGTTCACATCATTTCTGGGGACTTTAATCATGTAGATCTGAAAGCAGTTCTCCCTCAATTCCATCGACACATAAAGTGTGCAACCAGGGGAGTAAAAACACTGGACAAGTTGTACACAAACATCAGACAGGCCTATAGGGCTAAACCCCTAGCACACCTTGGCCAGTCTGATCATACATCTCTGCTTCTAATCCCTGCATATACTCCCCTCAGGAAACAAGCTCCCATTATGACCAGGACTGTTACCATATGGCCCGAGGAGGCCTCCCAACAGTTGCAGGACTGCTTCCAGAGAACCGATTGGGAGGTTTTCTATCACCAAGACTTGGAGTACCACACTACTGCAGTCCTGGATTACATCAGGTTCTGCACGGACAACGTCACCAGGGACAGACGCATAAGGATTTATCCTAACAGGAAGCCCTGGATGACGAGGGATGTCCAGAGTCTGCTGAAAGCTAGGAATACTGCTTTCAGGTCTGGGGATGGGGCTCTTTACAGCGTAGCCAGAGCGAACCTGAAGAGAGGCATCCGAGAGGCCAAGGCAGCATACAGAAGGAGGATAGAAGATCATCTGAGGAGTAACAACACCAGGCAGGTGTGGCAGGGTGTCCAGCACATCACCGGCTACAAATCCAGCAACTCCTTGGCTGCTGAGGGAGACGCTTCTCTGGCAGAGGAGCTGAACATCTTCTTTGCCCGCTTTGAGGCGACACCAACAGCAGCTCCATCACAACAGCCTGTTCACAACAGCAATTTACTCACAGTGGAAGTGTGTGAGGTGAGGCGGGTGATGAGGAAAGTGAACCCGAGGAAGGCTGCAGGACCCGACGGTGTGGCTGGACGGGTGCTGAAAGACTGTGCAGATCAACTGGCCGGAATCTTCACCAGGATTTTCAACCAGTCCCTGTCCCAGGCCACTGTCCCATCCTGCCTCAAGTCCTCAATCATTGTTCCGCTGCCAAAAAAATCCAACATGAACAGTCTGAATGATTTCCGCCCAGTGGCACTCACATCTGTCATCATGAAGTGCTTTGAGAAACTGGTGCGGAGTCATATCATCGCCTGCCTGCCAGCAGACCTGGACCCATTTCAGTTTGCTTACAAAGCAAACAGATCCACGGAGGATGCTGTGGCCACAGCCCTTCATGCTGCCCTGACCCACCTGGAGCAGCAGGGGAGTTACGCCAGACTGTTCTTTGTAGACTTCAGCTCGGCGTTTAACACCATCCTCCCACAACGACTGGTGTCCAAACTGGCAGATCTGGGACTTCCATCACTCACCTGCAGTTGGATACTGGACTTCCTGTCGGGTCGCTCCCAGAGGGTCAGGCTGGGTCTCCACACATCCACTGCTCTCAGCCTCAACACTGGGACGCCGCAGGGTTGTGTGCTCAGCCCGCTCCTCTACACCCTCTACACATATGACTGTGTCCCCACTCACCATAGCAACAAGATTATAAAGTTTGCGGATGACACGACGGTGGTCGGACTCATCTCGGGCAAGGAGGGTGAGCTAGCATACAGGGACGAGGTGGAGCGACTGTCAGAGTGGTGCACAGTCAATAACCTGCTCCTCAACACCAAAAAAACAAAGGAGCTTGTTATTGACTTTAGGAAAAACAAAACTGACATCCAGCCACTCACCATTGGCGGGGCATGTGTGGAGAGGGTCCCGGTGTTCAGGTTTCTGGGTATGGAGCTGGAGGATGACCTGACCTGGAGTGCCAACACCAAGGAGCTGCTAAAGAAGGCACAGCAGAGACTGTATTTTCTGAGAATTCTCAGAAAGAACCACCTCCCAAAAAATCTGCTCCTTGCTTTTTATCATTGTTCCATTGAGAGTGTGCTCACGTACGGACTGTGTGTGTGGTACGGCAGTTGCACTTCCTCAGAAAAGAAAGCGCTACACAGGGTCGTCAGGATAGCGGAGAGAACAATTGGTTGTACCCTCCCCACTCTGGAACAAATCTACACCTCCCGAAGCCACAAAAAAGCAATAGACATTTCGCAGGACTCATCACATCCCGGTCATTGCCTCTTCCAGCTTTTGCCATTGGGCAAGAGATACAGAGCTATGAAAACTAGGACAAACCGCCTTAAAAACAGCTTTTATCCGAAAGCAATCATGGCCCTGAACTCAAAATAAAACTGCTCTATATTATTCTTCCAATGTGCAATATATACCTTAGGTCAACAAGTGCAATTTGTATATTTATTACTATTCGGTTTGTTATTATATTCTGTCTTTTTGTCATTTTAACCCTTATTCCTCACACTGAGTTGATTGCACCTTCAATTTCGTTGTTCCTTTGTAAAAGTGACAATGACAATAAAGATCTATCTATCTATATGGTTTCTACTTCGCGGATTTTCTTATTTCGCGGGTGGCTCTGGAACGCAACCCCCGCGATGGAGGAGGGATTACTGTATATATATATATATATATAGATTATTTTATCATTAAAGAATTAAATCTGTCCTGGTGATTTTTTTGTAGGAATATTGCAGTGCAGTTTCAGATTTACTGTATATCAAATTAGCAACTGTTATAAACACTACATGACAGTTCTGTTTTCATTTATTAATATGGTGCTCTAGAAAAAGCTATTTTTATATTCTTTTCCTACTGTTGTAAAGAGCTGTAATTTCATGGCCCTCCATCTTTGGTCTATTTTGTATTCTAATTTAAGAGTGTAAGTGCTCTCATTAAAACTCATTAGAACAAAAGTACTCTTGATATTTGGTGTGAGAAAAGCAAATGTATTTAAGGCTTCTTTCATTCATGTATTATGGCCATACTTAATATACTCTGCTGAATTAAATTCATATTTCTCACAATATCAATATATTTTAATGTAATGTTGCAATCTAATTGTCATCTTGTTCTCACTTTAATCTGTAGCTGAATTTTTAAGGACAAGAAAAAGTCAGATGTTTTAATAGTGATTAATAAATGAGGGAAATGTTAACAAACTTCACCCAGCTTTCAAACAGCATTGAAGTCAGTGGTGACGGAGGAATAGAACAAGTTTTTAGTGGTTTACAATGGTGCAGTGGTCTTTTAAATGTTATTGAGGGAAAGGGAAACGTTTGCTAACAGTGCTGGGCCAATTATTGTGTCCAAATATGTTATCCGAGCTTTGAGACAGCAGTACTAACCATTATGCCAGCGTGCCTCAAAGAACAAAAGACACACGGAACAAATACCACAAACCGCCTCAAATTAGCAGTAAGTAAATAAAATATAGATCATTGCATTCAGAGTTCCATTCTTAGCGTACACATTGCCTGTACCACAAAGCAGCAGCAAGGGACTGGCTAGTCCCATTGTTAAAGTCATGGCTCAGTGAGAAAGTCTTTTTTTTGTTTCACATGTATCTGTGCAGATGCTTCACACTTTTGTCTTGCATCAATAAGAAAGAAATACCTTGTAAATAGTAATAAATCTTTGGTTTTTTTTTTTTTATTATTATTCCACAGTGTGTCCTGTGTTTTTTGATGAGGAAAAGGGGAGGGCTTCTTTAAGGCTTGTTTTGATTTTGTTGCAGGACACATGGCTAATTTGCATGTGTAAATTAGCCATGCATCATTGGCACAGGGATGTGTGATTTATCTGGTGGTAGTACTATACTGCAAGTTTTTTTTTTTTTTTTTTTTTAAATGCTTGTGATATGTATATCTGGCAGTTTTTCTCAACCTTTGTGGCTTTGGGACCCGTTTTTACCTTTTGAAGTTCACTGAAGACCCACAAACAGCAATCAAAGAGCCCTAGGGATTTAAGTGATCACAAGTGGATTAGTGAGGTTAAAAACCAGAAAAAATATTGCACAACACTGCTAGCACTTTAGTGTGAATGGAAGGGGTTTGGAGGAGTTAGCCCATTTCAGTAGCTGAAACTGCATTTTTTTCCCCTGTTGTGCATGCTACCCAGCTATTGCCACATTAAGATTGTTGGTAAAGTTGGCATCTGTGAAAGTTCTGCAGATGACTGCTGCAGTTCTGCGATGCCACACTGGCCACACAAAGCATCATAGAGTGCTAGGAAGAAAATAACCACCTAAGCCAGCTGCTCAGTAAATTTCCGGGAAAATATTCCGTGAACAAGGTTACCAGCGAACACAGCATATTCGCTGCAAATTTCACTGGTCAACACTAGTTACTAAATAATGATCAGAGATGATTTAGGATTGTGCATTAATAATTACATTTTAAAACTCAACATTATAAGTGATAATTAGATGTAATGCATGATTATGTAACTGAGTTGGTCCTTGGGCAAAATTTCATTCAGAAGGTGTATAAAACCTTTTCTATATCAACCAACAGTGCATTTAATTATTTTGTAGTGGGGTCAGCTAAAAGGTTGCTAAGTCAGTCTAACAAATATGACCTAGGTGTCTGTAAATTAATGCTACATTTGTACATTATCCTAATTTAGTATTTAATATGAGCATCTTAAAGGATATGAAATGTCTAATTTATTTTTAAATGATATGCATTTCATTACGTAAGACTATTCCAAAGCCACCTCTTTGGCTAAGATTTCTTTATTTCTGTAGGAAGATAAAACCATTTGTTGCATCCTCATTCAGGAAAATAAAATTGGTTTTGAAAAGCTAATCAAAACAATTTTAATTTCAAGTACAGAAGGTGAATTTTTAGTAGACAGCATTTTAAACTGCAATACGTTTTATGGACTAGTTTCAAATTAAATTTAAAAATATAAATCAGATTTTTATAACTGGTACTTTCTGTATAGATGGACTAACATTTGAGCTGTGTCAATTCAATGTCCACTTTGTGAAACTGGTAGAGAGTAGTGCTGGGCGGTATGACCAAAATTCTATGTCACGGTATTTTTCAAAATTATACCGGTTTCACGGTATTCAAAGGTATTTTTTTTCCCCCATGCATGAGTGGATGTTAACCACATTTTCCACTGCAATTACTGCAGAAGACTGGCCAAGAATAACCTATTCCACTGTCATGAGAATTGTACATTGTACAAAAAAACATTTTAATGTGCACACAAGTAATAATACAGGTTTGCATGGCCCCATTAAGTGATAGTTTTCAAGGGGGTGGCACTAATGAAGAGAAGGAATCACATTGCATGACAGTTGCAGTCAAAATGTAGAACCTTTTTATTGAACAAATTTTGCAAACAGCTTAAGATAAAATTTTTAAAATATATTTTCAACCATCCAAAGAGGCATTTAGACTTAGTAACATAGGCAGAGGTGCTTATCAAAAGTTGTATTGCACTGAACATGTCTTAGAAAAGGAATAAAGAGTAAATACTGTATGTTTTGTAAACCAACTACACTTTCTGTCCATGTTAACAATCTCTGTCCACTGACACGTTAAAGTGACTTTTTAAAAACCACTTTCCCATCATTAAACTGCATAATATATAAACAAATAAATAATAATAAAATAAATAATAGTGCAACTTCAGTAATGATACTATTCCTTTAAGACTTCAAGCCTAGGTGCATTACACAGTATTCACCAAATAAAAATAAAATAAAACAAGTGCAACTTGGTGATGACATCTTTACCAACTGAACCATCATTAAGGCAAATTGCATTAATATGGACCTTGCTTCAAGCTAAGCTATACATAAATAAGAAAACTATAACTTGTATTTATAATGCTACTAGCAAAATACCTGCGCTTCACAGCGGCGAAGTACTGCTTTAAAATTTTTATTAAGAAGAAAAGTAAACCTTTTTAAACTGAGGGAAAATATACCAATAATTACAGTATTTGTTAAGGATCTCTTTGTATACCACGTTGTCAGTTCGGCCCTCCGGTTGTAATATGACCAAGCTGTGCGCTGAGCTTACTCTTGAGCATGCAACGTATAGTTGGCCATGTGAAAAGCAATCTTGCCTCAAATCAATGCCAACCTTTTGTAGGGTCTGTCCCTGAGACTTATTGTCATTGCGAAGCAGAGCCTTACTGGAAATTGGAGGCGTTTGAATTGAAATGGGTTTATCGATAACTTTGCATCCAGCTTTTGAGAGTTTAAACATTCATAAACATCAAAGTGTCCACTACTCAAATCGTCACCTGTGAATCTAAGATGTTTAAGAGGCATTGGCGGTTGTCCAAAGGTGTAAAATATTTGGCCATTTCGGTACACTTGAAAGTGACAACCGAACAATTCAGCGGCAGCTATCCACTCATATGCAGAACTATAGGTGAAGGGCTTAAGCATTTCACTCTTATAGTGCTCCTGTGTAGTACAATTATCTCCTGTACCGTCATCAGTCCACACCTTGAACCTGTCCCAGTCATTCAATACATAAGACACAATGTTCGTCCGGATATCAAGAGTGAGCCTGATATGGCCGTGCAATATGTAACACAGAGATTGGAAAAGGCAGTCGCCATCTCCGGGCATGGAAACCACTCGGTAAGTGACAGTTCTTTGATCGATGGTGATCACCTCGATAGACATGTTAATGGGGGTACGGTTGGAACGATAAAGGAAATGGGTACCTGAACAATGTAAACTAAGTCTAAAATACCTACACAATAACTATAATCATAATAAACGAACAATAAAACAGCGGAGAAGCCGTGGATTAAATAAAAAGGCTGCAGTTATTAGCAGGGAGACGTGAATACCGTAGTGAAGCAAGGAAGGGAATGAAGAGACCGGAGTGACGGACGGCCTTATATAGGCAGGTAGCCACCTGCCAACTACGTGGGAGGCGTGGGGATGGGGGACCCAACACCGCCTCACATGGCGACCGAGCTGCAGGCTATGGACGTATATATGTACGGAAGTAGGATTCAGTTAGCATTGGGAACCCGCGTACCAAATTTCTTGATGATGGGCCCATAAGTAACAAAGACCATTGGAAAGTTCAATATGGCGGCCGACAGTGGCGTCATACCACCGAAATAAGTACGTACATCGGTTTCGGTTAGCGCAAGGAAGCCGCCTACCAAATTTCATGAAGATGGGGCCATAAATAAGAAAGTTTAACATGGCGGACGTTGTCGACCGTTATGACCGTTACGCGTAGAATTTCGAAATGAAACCGGCTTAACTTTTGTAAGTAAGCTGTAAGAAATGAGCCTGCCAAATTTCAGCCTTCTACCTACATGGGAAGTTGGAGAATTAGTGATGAGTGAGTCAGTGAGGGCTTTGTAAGTAAGCTGTAAGAAATGAGCCTGCCAAATTTCAGCCTTCTACCTACATGGGAAGTTGGAGAATTAGTGATGAGTGAGTCAGTGAGGGCTTTGCCTTTTATTAGTATAGATTTGTGGTATAGCCCTACGGAATCGTATTAAGGCCACTGTGAAGAAAAAAAAAACATGTTGACTTTATTCTCATAGTTTATTTTCTCATTAAAGTAGAATGTTGTAAACTAAACTTCTCCCTAAAATCAATGTTTAATTTACTAGATTTTCTCAAACCCCATCATAAGTTAATGTAGCACATTAAATGCTTTGTGTTGTGTTCCCCGACCCAGTTATTAATCGCTAAGCGGGTTTTAAACTGACTTCCTCCGCACTAAGAGGAGGTGCCAGCAGAGATCGCCACACAGTATACACTCACTTCATGATATTACTGCTCTCTGAAAATTTAGAATGCTAAGATAAATACTTGATGTCATTTTCATGATGAAATGCATTAAAGCATGTATTAAACGTGCACGGTAGTGAGTCGGTAGTGCTGCTCCCTCGCAGTAAGGGGTCCCCAGGTGTACATTCTGTGTAGAGAACTTTATGGCAGGTGTGACAAGGCTTCAAAAAATTGGATGTATGAATGGGTATCGCACAGGTTTAAATTAAATATTGTGTAAATGTTGGGTTCGTGATCTGGTGGTCGGAGACACAAACACGGAATTCAATAGATGTTCTTCTGAGCGGGCTTTCTTTATTGCATGCATGCTGTCTCATTCTGATGTACCATATCCCCAGTTCCTAACCTTTTTCTTTCTCCACATAACCAATCACCACACGATAAACGTCTTTGTGAAATTAAAACTAATTATAAACTTAGACCACGGAGTGTTCAGAACTTTAAAAAAATCTTCGTTATACAGTACATGTTTAAATATGCCATCCGTTCAGGATTGCACCCATCCCAGCAAGCATTGTGTGCAATTCAGGAACAAATCCTGAACGAGGCTCCAGCACATTGCAGGGTGAATACAAACAATACATACACTAGCAAGGTTAATATAGCATAAGAAAACCCACATCCTACATGACTTTGAAAGGAAACTGATGCACGCCGAGTAAACCCAACAGAAAAACATGCAAATTCAAAGCAGGGAACACCCGGAACCCCTTTGCTGCGAGGTAGTAGTGCAACCTCCTCGCCACCGTGCCCCCACATGAATAATACATGCTTTAATGCATTTCATCATGAAAATTATATCAAGTACTTATCTTAGCATTCTAAATGTTCAGGGAGCAGGAATGTCATGAAATTAATGTATTCTGTGTGCTGCATGTGCCTCCTCTTAGTGCAAGAGGAAGTCAATTTAAGAGGCACGTAGCGATTAACATGGCTCGGGGAACATTTAACACAAATCATTTAATGTGCTACATAACTTACGACGGGGTTTGAGAAAATCTACTAAATTAAATATTCATTTTAAGATAAAGTTTAGTTTACGATGTTCTACTTTAATGACAAATTACAAGAATAATGTCAACATGTCGACTTTAATCTCGACATAAATGGCGAGAATAAAGTAGAATGACGAGAATAAAGTGAACATGACGACTTTATTCTCGTCATAAGCGTAGAGGTTAAAGTGGAAATGTCGAGAATAAAGTCAACATGTCGTCACACAATTACACAGTACCCAGGTACATTACATAGTATTGAAAAAAATGAAACAAGTACAACTTGGCTTGCAGTATTATCCAGTAGTATAGAAACAATGTTCACACAATTGAAGATAATGGTCCACATCCGACCTTTTAAATCCAAAGTATCTCCAGACAACAGACGTGACTCCTTTTTCCAGCAAAAATTCTTCTGTGTCATCATGTTCAACTTTATCGTCTACTACAGCTTCAGTTTCGGGAATGTTCTCTGTCCATTTTCACCGTGCAATACCTCCACTATCGCATGTACTCTGTTGTATGTCTGTTTAGCGGTGTAGCAGTGAAAAAGGTCCCCCTTAAACAGTTTCCCGCTACGCCACGTTTCGAACATTGTTTAGGCAATTTAAAGCGGTGTTGCGGTATAAGAAAAATCCATATCATAACAAAAATAAAAAATGGTTTTCGGTATACCGCCCAGCACTAGTAGAGAGCCGCATACAGTTAAAGTGTTAGGTTTTCTTTTAGCATACTCCAGTGCAGGCATGAAGTTCCTTTTTAATATGTCAAATTGCTGTAAAGACTTATCATTAATGCCAATTTACAGCACTAATGTAGATACTCTACTGTTGGCCAATGTTTCTAGTTTTTAGCCTCAGTATCATGTTCCTGGTAGGCACCTTATAAGTGCTTGATTTTAGTACATAGTAGTTTTGAAATTGTAGCATTCCACACTATAGAATTGGTAGGGCCTTTATATTATCAACCTCAATACATGTGTTGCTAACTGTGGAGTACCATTTCTGTGTCTAAAATAGTGACCTGAATAGTGAGCGACTAAACTTCTTTCTTAGAACCCCTTCCCATTGTTACTTGGTAACCCTGTGGTTAGACTGGTATTTCTAATGTTAGTCTTACTACAGCGAGGCTTGGAGAGACTGATTCCAAATTGAATTACAAAAAAAATCTAACGATTAACAGAACCTGAGGTGAATGTACATTTATCTATAAAGGAAAGAAACTCACTGAAGTGGAAGAAATGGCATACACCAAACCCCACCACATACTGTGTTTAAAGCTGTGAATAAACACTTACTAGAAAAGCAATATATGACTAAAGATAAAAGATATAGATGTTTGATTATTGACAGACAAAACTTGGGAAACATTACAAGTTAAACATTGCATAATGCCAGATTGCTCTTTCTTAAAGTGGCAAGACACAAGGTACAGTAAGTGTACAATGACAACATATAACGCTACATGGGATGAGACATTACAATGAGGTAACTTTATATTATCCAGGACAGACTTGCTCATAGTCATTTACGAAACTTAATTCACCTGCTAAACAAAAATACAAACTCAGAATGAAAATAAAATATCTGGTAATGCAGTTTATCCCATAACTTATACCTGAGCGTAGAATAATTCACACAAAAAAATTACAAAGGCTGCTGTTTTTTTCCTGTTTGTAACGTTTCAGTAGTGAAGAGCATGTAAAATGGAAAGATGAGAGCTTATGCTTTTTTTCATTATTAATAATTATTTTTTATATAATGTGAATTGGTGATTAGTGTAGTTGTTTGACCATTGACAAAGTATGAGTATTTTCTGGGGGCAAGGTAAGAAGGCAAAAGTGCGTTTTGCAATATGGTATGTTACTGCTGCTTGTCCACTCATAATCTATGCAACAGAATAGCACTTTATGGAACTTCGCTTTGTGAGGATCCATTTTTGCCGATTATACACGGGAGCACATTGCAGGTCTTGCACATTCTCGGATGGCTTTTTCATATGCAATAATGTTTTATCTTTAAATATTTTATTTCGTAAACTGGCATCTTGGGAAAACCAAACCACTGCAAACTGCAAGGCTAACAATACCTGTTCTAAATGCTTCTTAATCCCCCAAACCTCCCCACCAGGCAACTTGGTCAGAGTCAAAATAAACACACTTTAAAAGAGCACTTGAGACTTTGCGGATTTTATTGAACGTGCAGAAGAAGTTGTGGGAAATCAAATAAAAGTGCAGAATATCTCAATTTTGGCTTTTGCATATTGACTTGTATTAAATATTGAATCAAATAAAAAATTTGTTATATTGCTCAGCCCTACCATGCAGTAATTATTTAATTTGTGTTTTGATTGTGTAGATGTGTTTTGTGGAGTGACCTTTTTTTTTTTGTGCAGTTTGAGCTTGCTTCGTTCGCCAACCCCCCTGCCTGTGCTACGCACCAGCAACTTTGCATCTCTGCCACTCGTAAACAACAAAACTTTTAATTCTCACGGATAGGCCTTTACATTGGGAAGAAACACTACTCTTCTCTGATGGCAACACGAATTGAACATTCTACAAGTCTCCAACTTAAAGTTTAAAGCCAAACAATATCTACATACTTCATATCACCTGTGTCCATATATTCGATCTCTTTTCACTTTTACCATTTTGTCAATATCACATTGAATTTTGATTCTGTGTTTGGAATTACATCGTGACAATGCAACGTATAACAGCCCATGAGTGAGTATCGTTTCTTTCTCTGTACACGAACTGCATTTGACAGTAGCATTCACACAAATGAGAAATGATTGAACTGTGTTCGCGGTTGTTAATGTTTTAGATGTGGGCAGGACTTTTCCCAAATCTCTTTACATAAAGTCTTGTCTCGCGGGGCTTGAAATTTTCTCTCGTGGGATTTTACTTTCAAGAAACAACAAATCTTTTAATTCTTGCAGATACACCTCTTCATTGGGAAGAAACACTACTTTTCCTTGATGGCAACACGAATTAGACTATCTACATGTCTCCTACTTAAAGTTTATATCCCAACAATATATTCAATCTCATTTTGCTGTTCCATTATATCACCGAGTAATAATTTCTGTTTGTTTGCACTAATGTGATCTTTTCTATCATTTTTTTTGAGACTTTCGAATTTTCGTACTTCCATTATCTCTAACCTGCTCTGATTGTATTGCGCCAGCGTTTTTGAATTCTTTATGACGTTCTGCTTTGTCATCTACTCTTTATCTTTTATATCCAGCCCCGGGCATGCTTAAATCTTTTGGCAAAAAGTCTCATCTTGCGGGACATGAAAGCGTCACTCTTCAAAAGATCACATCTTGTCGCAGGATAAAAAGTCTTGTCTCCCAAGATTTTTTTATTATAATAGAGAAATATGACTGGAAAAAAATTGTCAGACAAGTCTGATCACCCATCTAGCATTGTAACATTCAATTGTGTTTTCTTGCCCTGAACTTAAAGTCTCTGCAGGACCAGGACCAGAGTGTTACTGCAATATTTAAGGCTTAGTACTTGCAACTGCTGATGCAGTAACTGGTCAGTGGTGCTGATGAACAAGTTTAACTTAAACAGCTTTGGAAAAGCTTTGACATCAGGAAGGCTTTGTTATTCATTAACTGTGTTTCGCAAAATGTGTTTCCACAAACAATGAATGCCATTTGGAAGAAACATTGCCCTCTGTTTGTATCTGACTTTAATAGATTTGTAAAGTGGTTAATGCAAAGGCTAAGATTTTGGTTCTTGCAAAGAAGGCTGGATTTGTTGAGGTCAGTGCAGAGAATGTGGATAACTTGTTGAACTCCCATAACGAAGACCTCACAAAAGAGGAACTCGTCCAGCTTGGCTAAGCCTCAGCATTCTTCTTTTCCTCCTCCTCCTCAGAGGAAAAAAACGACCAAAGATGACAGTGACAACTTCAGTTAAAACAAGTTATGGACCTTGCAAACAGCTTAACATTATTTTAAAAAGTCAAATAAAAGTTTGTCATTCACTTCAAGTTTTAATGTTAACAGCTACAAGAGAAACAGAGCAGCTAATGTTCAAATCACAAGGAGAAAAGGCCATTAAAATTTTAACACAGCAAATGCATATTATGGTAGAAATTAACAATGCAGCTGGACCTAAAATCAGAAAATACAAGCAAATAGCCAACATACGATATTTAAGGAATGCTTCAAGTATTTATAGAAAGTGGAGTGTTGTCGGAGTGGGCGATTGACCAGTATAATAAAATTCATCTAGTATGGAATTTCAAGAAAGTGGTTATACCAGTATGGAAATATTTTTGGAAAACTTGCAAACACATTTAAACATAAACCTCAAAATATGCAATTCTGCACAAGTAAAAGAAAATACTAAATTATATTTTATGTTGGCGCATAAGTGTCTTAAATGTAGTATCTTTGAGAATGGACTTGTATGTGAATGGTGTGTAATAAGTGAGTCTACTCCTTTAAGAGTATTACCCATGGTGCTTTGCAGTTCAATCTGATTGAACTAACACTTTCAGGATGGCAAGGTAAGAAAAAGCCAGTGTGTTTTGGCTGTGTTTGCTTGGCAGCTGTGGCATGAAGGAGAAAGAAACTGTACGTTCATTGGTTTAAGAGTGGTGAATGCCAGCCTTTAAATCTATTTGAGTAGCTGGGCATTAACAAACATTTCAAAAGACAGGAGGTGTTCCGGTATGCAATGTTAATCAGTAGTTCATGTGTTAAAAAAAATTTCAGCCTGAAATATATGCAGATTTTTATACACTACAGAATGTATTTGTATCTACCAAAACTGTCACAATTTCTAATCATACTGTGATGTAGTTTTCTTTTTTTGCCAGACTGCTCACTCCCAGAGCCATTGATTTCTTTGTTAAAATACAAATCTCACAGCTTAACACACATAGATAGCATTGGGGAATTGGACAAATCTTTGAGACTGACTAAAATTCAAGATGCTGTAAACTCACTGGATAACCCAAAAGCTGCAGCTCCAATTGAATTTTTATAAAAAAAAAAACAAGTTATTTTAACACTGTTAATGATAGTAATGTTATTGGAAATTATGAAGCATAATACAAATGAGTGTCAGGTTTTTGCAATTCCTCAGATACAAACAAGCACATTAAACCCAATAATTGTTCTTTTCAACTAAAATTTTAATTATTGTTCACATAACGCTGAATATAATCAACAGCACACACAGTCACAGATAAGCATTTTGATTGGCAGCTGGCCAGTTAGCTTTGTGGTAAAATCTGCTGCTTGTAATTGCCAGTGTACTAAGTACATGTCCTAGCAATGCTCTCTCAGGGTGTGTAACTACTGGGAGAAGTACATGACACTCAGTAGTCAGTTATTGGTTGGTTCTTGTGCCATCAGTAAGCTTTTTCAACTTTGAGGTACTATACAGTGCATCCAGAAAGTATCCACAGCGCATCACTTTTTCCACATTTTATGTTACAGCCTGAAGCCACTCCATTTTTTTCCTCAGAATTTTACACACAACACCCCATAATGACAACATGAAAAAAGTTTACTTGAGATTTTTGCAAATTTATTAAAAATAAAAAAATTGAGAAAGCACATGCACATAAGTCTTCACAGCCTTTGCCATGAAGCTCAAAATTGAGCTCGGGTGCATCCTGTTTCCCCTGATCATCCTTGAGATGTTTCTGCAGCTTAAATGGAGTCCACCTGTGGTAAATTCAGTTGATTGGACATGATTTGGAAAGGCACATACCTGTCTATATAAGGTCCCACAGTTGACCGTTCATGTCAGAGCACAAACCAAGCATGAAGTCAAAGGAATTGTCTGTAGACCTCCGAGACAGGATTGTCTCGAGGCACAAATCTGGGGAAGGTTACAGAAAAATTTCTGCTGCTTTGAAGGTCCCAATGAGCACAGTGGCCTCCATCATCCATAAGTGGAAGAAGTTCGACACCACCAGGACTCATCCTAGAGCTGGCCGGCCATCTAAACTGAGCGATAGGGGGAGAAGGGCCTTAGTCAGGGAGGTGACCAAGAACCCGATGGTCACTCTGTCAGAGCTCCAGAGGTCCTCTGAGGAGAGAGGAAAACCTTCCAGAAGGACAACCATCTCTGCAGCAATCCACCAATCAGGCATGTATGGTAGAGTGCCCAGACGGAAACCACTCCTTAGTAAAAGGCACATGGCAGCCCACCTGGAGTTTGCCAAAAGGCACCTGAAGGACTCTCAGACCATGAGAAAGAAAATTCTCTGGTCTTATGAGACAAAGATTGAACTCTTTGGTGTGAATGCCAGGCGTCACGTTTGGAGGAAGCCAGGCACCGCTCATCACCAGGCCAATACCATCCCTACAGTGAAGCATGGTGGTGGAAGCATCATGCTGTGGGGATGTTTTTCAGCGACAGAGACTGGGAGACTACTGTAGTCAGGATAAAGGAAAAGATGACTGCAGCAATGTACAGAGACATCCTGGATGAAAACCTGCTCCAGAGCACTCTTAACCTCAGACTTGGGTTACGGTTCATTTTTCAGCAGGACAACGACCCTAAGCACACAGCCAAGCTATCCAAGGAGTGGCTTCAGGACAACTCTGTGAATGTCCTTGAGTGGCCCAGCCAGAGCCCAGACTTAAATCCGATTGAACATCTTTGGAGAGATCTTAAAATGGCTGTGCACCGACTCTTCCCATCCAACCTGATGGAGCTTGAGAGGTGCTGCAAAGAGGAATGGGTGAATCTGGCCAAGGATAGGTGTGCCAAGCTTGTGGCATCACATTCAAAAAGACTTGAGGCTGTAATTGCTGCCAAAGGTGTATTGACAAAGTATTGAGCAAAGGCTGTGAATACTTATGTACATGTGATTTCTCAGTTTTTTTATTTTTAATAAATTAGCAAAAACCTCAAGTAAACTTTTTTCACGTTGTCATTATGGGGTGTTGTGTGTAGAATTCTGAGGAAAAAAATTAATTTAATCCATTTTGGAATAAGGCTGTAACATAACAAAATGTGGAAAAAGTGATGCGCTGTGAATACTTTCTGGATGTACTGTATCATAAAAACTATAGGATGTTTAGGCATAAGGTCAATAATTGTTTACCTTTGTTTTTTTTTGTCTAAATTATGCATGATTTCTGATTCAAAGTAATATAAAATATAAGTATTAAAACGTTATGCAATTTGTCTGATATTTTAATTGACATTTATAGTGCAGGTTCCCACTTTTATATTAAAAAAAAAAGAGAGAGAGAGAGAGCTGCAAACATCAGCAGAAACCTAACCTTTTCATAACTCAAGGGACACCTGTATTCTATCAGAAGTACTGAGACAGGTGTAGGTCGCTATATTTTCAAAGTCTAAATAATACTTTTTCTGAACAATGTAAAGATTCTGGTGATTGTTTTAGCTAAAAGAATGTATCTAAATATCACAACAGATTTATCAAAGGCATACATGTAAGATCAAGTGGTAAAATAGTATCCTTTCACAGAAACTGAGTTTCCTGAAGTTTTCATTGGTTTGGATGCAGGAAATAGCCTTAGACAAAGTTAAACAGGGATATCAATTTAATTTAGGCCCACTGTGCCTTCAGATTTTTGTTTCATAATCAGTGACAACTAACCGATAACACTGATCTCATTTAATTAGCTGGTATTTTTTTCTCTTATTCTACATTCACAAAAGCACAGCAGCATGTTTGTCAGTCAGCCCATTCTACTGTCATCAGTTGCCTTCAGAAATGTAATATGAAATTACACATATATTTGAATATGATATTGCCGTTTATGTATTATTATACAAATTACTTTATCTAGGAAGTGAGATTTGTTTATCTAGCTAAGTAAAGCCAACACTGAGGTGTGAAGTTTTAATTGGTTATATAGTCATTAATTCCCATTGTTGAACTGGGGTGTGGGTTGGGAATATGCACTACAGCATTTAAACATTTTTTGCTGCTTGGGGGTGCTGGAGCCTATCCCATGCAGCATAAGGCAAGCCTACACAGTTGTTTTGTAATTCCAGTATAAGAAAAATATCTGTTTTTGACCATTTAACTAACTTTGACATATGAGAGTGCATACTCCATGATCAAAATGAAAATGTGTTATATAAGACTGGCAGAGTGCACTGAGTATTTGGATGTTATTCTTAAAACTTCACTTAATTAATCTGTTTTAAATGTAATACTATTAACTTTAAACCTTGTTACCTAATGTGAAAGTACTTATGTTTACAACCACTAAAACTTCCAAATCCAATTCAGTTTATCTTGATTTTCTGTGACATGTTATAGGATTCTAGGTCCAGAATATATTTGGTGAAATTGTATATTTTCCATTTGCAGGTTTGGAATATTAAGCAAATGATTAAGTTGACACAAGAGCATTTAGAAGCACTATTAGAAAAATTTGGAGGCGAACACAACCCCCCATCAATATATTTAGAAGTAAGTTGAAGTTTCTAAACTTTCTGAATTTGAAATGTCATAACAATAGCACTGTCCCCTTTTTTATGCATTAAGTTGCAATATAGAATTTGATAATATGAGAATTCTCAAATTAAAGGTAAACCTGACCTCTGAGAAATTGCATTGTACTAATGAAATACTGTTGTTGCTTTAAAGTATACCTGTTATTATTATAAAAGATAACCATTATTTTCAGTTTTATTTGAAAGACTTCAGCCTTATAAAATATTTTTTTTCCTTTATTGAAATATTATCCTTTTATCCATGGGTATACAATGTGCTACTGAAACATTGATATTCTTGAAAAATATTCACAAAAAACTGTATAAAATAGAATTATACCAATAAACGCTGATAATCTGGGAAAAGTAGATAATACAAAATTTTTATTCTAGTACATTTATTTCTATATGATTATTTTAATTTAATAATGAGTATTCTGTTTCTAGGAATTGATACAACCTTACTCTAGCACAGATAACAGTAAATAGGATAAAAGTATGTGCTAAAGTTGTACTGATCCTACAGGTCTTTGGTTATGGCCTGTCTTGTTCAATTCAGGCCACAAGTTTTCAGTTAACTGAGATGGCCCCGCCAAACATTGATTTTGATCTTAATAAAACCTTTTTTCATTTTATGTTGGTCAAAGTTTTTTGTCAATTTAAAAGCTCACTTATTATAGATTACATCTGTCTGTTAGTTGTATTCAAGCTTTTATTTAAAGTATTTTGAGTTAGTGATGTCATTGATTTTAACAAGAGTCGCTGGACCTTTTGTGGCTGATGGATGCATGTGGAGGTACTGTATATCTGTGGGTATGCTCACTTTTCCTCATCTTGCGAATTCTCCTGCTTATCTTCTGGCATCTAAGGATGATGGCTACATCAGGAATGCCTGACTCTGAAGTTTTTGGCCCTTTAATAGAGATAATGCATGCAAACCATACCTGAGCATCTAGGTGCTCTCTTTGGTAACTTGAAGGAGTTTGAGATAGTTTGGCTAGCTGTTTGACTTGTGTGAATCCCAAAAAGTGAACTCTCATATTGAGCATGATGCACTCTGATGAAACATGAAAGAAACTGAGAATTAGCAGAAGCAGATCTCATCTTAGTTTAGAATGCTGATTAAAACAATTGACTACCATGATCAGAAGATTACTTTGGTGGGACACCAGGTGGTGGTATTAAGTTCTAGGCTTACAGAACAGAAAGACAGACAAAAGCAATGTTTATATCCTGAGAATAAATTGCTGAGAATCGTAACATCACTGAATTTCTGTAAAAGTTTCAGCAGCCATATTCCCATCCTTATATGATTTTTTTTTTTGCCTGAAGTCAAGAGGTGCTTTGGCTCAAGAAGCAAGTAAAGCAAAGTTAGTTTATTGATATAGCATATTTCATATTATTAGGTAATTCAAAGTGCTTTACATAATAAAATACAATAAAAAAGATACAAATAAGTGATAATTTAGAATGTAAAATGACAAAGTTAAAACAGTACATAAAATTAGGAAAATAATGACACAGCAGAGTTACAGTTCAGTAAAGTAATCAGTCAAGTCACAATACATAATCAATCAAATGCACAGGAAAATAAAAGCATGTTTTTAATTTTGATTTGAATGCTTCTACTGCTGGAGAACCTTTAACATGTTTTGACAGATTGTTACATTTATAATTGCATAATGGCTAAAGGATCTAAGAGGTCTATTGGGTCTACAAACAGTTAGCATCTTGTGATGTAGTGGTCCTAAGCTGTTTAGCGACTTTTATACTAAACCATTATCTTAAAATCAATCCTATAGCTAACCGGAAGCCAATGTAGTGATCTTAATACTAGAGTAAATGGGTTATCTTGTCTTCATTTTGGTAAGCATACTGGCAGCAGCATTCTGAACAAATTGCAATTTTTAAGAGTTTTTTTGGGTAGACCTGAGAAAAGGGCATTGTAGTAATCTACTGTGCTGAAAATAAAGGCACAGATACATTTCCACAAGTCTGTTTTTGACACCAAACCTCTGATTTTAGAAATGTTTTTCAGATGATAGAATTCATATTTAGTTACTGCTTTAATATGCTTACTGAAGCTAAGATCTGCATCCAGAAGTACCCCAAGATTTTTGACTTTGTTTTCAGCTTTTAGTGCCTTGGACTCTAAATAAGAAACTATTTTAATTCTTTCCTGTTTATTGCCAAAGAGTATATTTTCAGTTTTATCTTTGTTTAATTGAAAGACATTCTGCTGCATCTAGATGTTAATTAGCTGTTGGCAATCACATACTGAATCCACAGAATTGAAATCATTTGGAGAAAGAGGCAAATAAATCTGGGTATCGCCCGTGTAGCTGTGGTAATTAAGCTTGCTTTCTTGTAACAATCTACCAAGTGGGAACATGTAAAGATTAAACAAAAGAGGACCAAAAATAGATCCTTGTGGTTTTCCACATGTTATTTCTGTCTGCTTATGCCAATAATTACCAATTTCAACAAAGTAACCCCTGCCTTTTAAAAATGACCTAAACCAGATGAGAGCTACTTCAGATAATCTACCCAGTTTTCAAGCCTTTCTAAAAGTATTCTGTGGTCAATAGTATGAAAGGCAGCACTGAGGTCTGGCAGTACCAGATCTGTTATTTTTCCAGAGTCTGTTATAAACGAGTATCATTTAAAACTTTAATAAGTGCTGTGTCAGTGCTATGATGTTGGCCGTAGGCAGACTGTAAATCATCAAGGCAGTCATTAGGTGTTTAAAATTTGTTGAGTTGTAAGAATATAGCTTTTTCAATAATCTTACCTATAAAAGGAATGGGTCTATAGTTATTAAGTACTATAACATCCAGGCTGCTCTTTTTAAAAGGGGCTTAATAATAACAGTTTTCAATGCTTTAGGAAATATTCCTGTTTTAACTGCTTTAACTGCTTACTATTTTCAGTAAGTCTGCTGCTATACTACCAAAAACAATTTTTAAAAAGCCTGTAGACAAATATTGAAAGTGCAGGTAGAGGAATGTTAGCAATGCACAATCTCCAGAAGACTATTGGTGTCAATTTCTTCAAACTTGGACAAAGTACACATGTTTATCCTAAATAGTTTTACAGATATAGAATCATCTGTGAATTTATGGCACATCTAATGCTTCCAATATTTTGGCAGAAAAATAATGCAAACTCATCACACTTTTGAGCAGTTAAAGAAATTGGAGGCTGATTTAGACTGTGAGTTAGATAATTTATAAATAATGGCAAACAGTGCAGGGGTATTATTGCCATTTCCATTAATAATGCTAAAGAAATATAACTGGCTAGCCTTGGCCACATCATAGTTATAACTACATCAGCTTTCTTTGTAGATGTTGTAATAGATCTGCAGTTTATGTTTTCTCAATTTACATTCAGCCTTCCTACATTTTCTTTTTTGATTAAGGACTAGTAAAACATTACTTAAAGGTGCTTTCTGCTTGCTAGAGATGATTTTAACCTTAACAGGGGCTACTGTATCAATAACCCTACAATATTTAAGCTAAAGTGATTAAGCATGACATCTACTGACCCAGCACTTATCAGTCTTAGGTATGGCACTAGTGAATAGTGTAGAAGTGTTTTCCATTATGTATCTTTTTTTCTTTCTTTTTTTTTTTTTTTTTAACACAAGCAGATCTGTTTTGAATATCAGGACAATCTCAAAGAAAATACAGAAGTGGTCTGACAGGACCAACCCTTAATATTAACAGTAGGCATACAAAGACCCTTACAAATGACCAAATCCAACATATGCCCTCATACATAAGTAGGACTATTCACATGCTGTACCAGATCAAAAGTGTTAAACAATGAAAATAATTCTTTAGCAAATCTGTAGAAGTAAATGACAAGAGTTCTGAGAAATCATCAATAAAATCATCAGAAAAATAAGCAGGTCTATAAATAGTTATCCGGGGAGAGCCCTTCATTACTGCACACAGATGCTCAAAGGAATGAAAATCACCAAATGACACCTGTTAACATTAAAAGTATCACATAATAAAACTGCTATACCACCACTTCTCATGTTAGATTGAGAAACATTTCATCCATCCATCCATCCATTCTCTTCCGCTTATCCGAGGTCGGGTCGCGGGGGCAGCAACTTCAGCAGAGATGCCCAGACTTCCCTCTCCCCGGCCACTTCTTCTAGCTCTTCCGGGGGAATCCCAAGGCATTCCCAGGCCAGCCGAGAGACATAGTCCCTCCAGCGTGTCCTGGGTCTTCCCCTGGGCCTCCTCCCGGTTAGACGTGCCCGGAACACCTCACCAGGGAGGCGTCCAGGAGGCATCCTGATCAGATGCCCGAGCCACTTCATCTGACTCCTTTCGATGCGGAGGAGCAGCGGCTCTACTCTGAGGCCCTCCCGGATGACTGAGCTTCTCACCCTATCTTTAAGGGAAAGCCCAGACACCCTACGGAGGAAACTCATGTCAGCTGCTTGTATTCGCGATCTCGTTCTTTCGGTCACTACCCATAGCTCATGACCATAGGTGAGGGTAGGAACATAGATCAACTGGTAAATTGAGAGCTTTGCCTTGCGGCTCAGCTCCTTTTTCGCCACGACAGACTGATGCAGAGCCCACATTACTGCGGATGCCGCACCGATCCGCCTGTCGATCTCACGCACCATTCTTCCCTCACTTGTGAACAAGGTCCCGAGATACTTGAACTCCTCCACTTGGGGCAGGATCTCGCCACCAACCCTGAGAGAGCACTCCACCCTTTTCCGGCTGAGGACCATGGTCTCGGATTTGGAGGTGCTGATTCCCATCCCAGCCGCTTCACACTTAGCTGCGAACCGATCCAGAGAGAGCTGAAGATCACGGCATGATGAAGCAAACAGGACAACATCATCTGCAAAAAGCACTGACCCAATCCTGAGTCCACCAAGCCGGACCCCCTCAACGCCCTGGCTGTGCCTAGAAATTCTGTCCAGAACAGAATTGGTGACAAAGGGCAGCACTGGCGGAGTCCAACTCTCACTGGAAACGGTTTCGACTTACTGCTGGCAATGCGGACCAACCTCTGGCACCAATCGTACAGGGACCGAAAGCCCTTATCGGGGGTCCGGTACCCCATACTCTCAGTGTACCCCCCATAGGATTCCCTGAGGGACACGGTCGAATGCTTTTTCCAAGTCCATAAAACACATGTAGACTGGTTGGGCGAACTCCCATGCACCCTCCAGGACTCTGCTAAGGCTGTAGAGCTGGTCCACTGTTCCGCGACCAGGACGAAAACCACACTGTTCCTCCTGAATCCGAGTCTCGACTATCCAATGGACCATCCTCTCCAGAACCCCCGAATAGACTTTTCCAGGGAGGCTGAGGAGTGTGATCCCTCTGTAGTTGGAACACATCCTCCGGTCCCCTTTCTTAAATTGGGGGACCACCACCCCAGTCTGCCAATCCAGAGGCACTGTCCCTGATGTCCATGCGATGTTGCAGAGATGTGTCAACCAAGACAACCCTGCAACATCCAGAGCCTTGAGGAACTCCAGGCATATCTCATCCACCCCCGGGGCCCTGCCACCAAGGAGTTTTTTTGACCACCTCGGTGACCTCAGTCCCAGAGATGGGTGAGCCCACCTCCGAGTCCCCAGGCTCTGCTTCCTCATTGGACGGCATATTAGTGGGATTGAGGAGGTCTTCGAAGTACTCCCCCCACCGACCCACAACATCCCGAGTTGAGGTCAGCAGTGCGCCATCCCCACCATATACAGTGTTGACACAGCACTGCTTCCCCCACCTGAGACGCCAGACGGTGGACCAGAATCTCCTCGAAGCCGTCCGAAAGTCGTTCTCCATGGCCTCCCCAAACTCCTCCCACGCCCGAGTTTTTGCCTCAGCAACCACCAAAGCCGCATTCTGCTTGGCCTGCCGGTACCTATCAGCTGCCTTCAGAGTCCCACAGGACAAAAAGGTCCTGTAGGACTCCTCCTTCAGCTTGACGGCATCTCTCACCGCCGGTGTCCACCAACGGGTTCGGGGATTGCCGCCACGACTGGCACCGATCACCTTACGGCCACAGCTCCTGTCAGCCACCTCAACAATAGAGGCACGGAACATGGCCCATTCGGACTCAATGCCCCCCACCTCCCCCGGGATGTGGTCGAAGTTCTGCCGGAGGTGGGAGTTGAAGCTACTTCTGACAGGGGGCTCTGCCAGACGTTCCCAGCAGACCCTCACAACACGTTTGGGCCTACCAGGCCTGACCGGCATCCTCCCCCACCATTGAAGCCAACTCACCACCAGGTGGTGATCATTTGACAGCTCCGCCCCTCTCTTCACCCAAGTGTCCAAGACATGTGGCCGCAAGTCCGACGACACGACCACAAAGTCGATCATCGAACTGAGGCTTAGGGTGTCCTGGTGCCAAGTGCACATATGAACACCCCTATGCTTGAACATGGTGTTTGTTATGGACAATCCATGACGAGCACAGAAGTCCAGTAACAAAACACCACTCGGGTTCAGATCGGGGGGGCCATTCCTCCCAATCATGCCTTTCCAGGTCTCACTTTCATTGCCTACGTGAGCATTGAAGTCTCCCAGCAGTACGAGGGAGTCCCCAGAAGGTATGCCCTCTAGCACCCTCTCCAGGGACTCCAAAAAGGGTGGTAACTCCGAACTGCTGTTCGGTGCATACGCACAAACAACAGTTAGGACCTGTCCCCCCAACCAAAGGCGGAGAGAGGCTACCCTCTCGTCCACCGGGGTAAACCCCAATGAACAGGCTCCAAGTCGGTGGGCAATAAGTATACCCACACCCGCTCGGCACTTCTCACTGGGGGCAACTCCAGAGTGGTAGAGTCCAGCCCCTCTCAAGGAGATTGGTTCCAGAGTCCAAGCTGTGCGTCGAGGTGAACAAGTCTAATCTGCTGGGGTGAATCCCATCATTTATTTAATTTAAAAAAATGAAGCTGAACTGATACTTTTGGTACCAGGTTGATATCAAAATTCTGAAAGCATATTGGTACCAGATTTTATTATTGTTTTTTTTTTTATATACAGTATCTGTAGTACTGATTGAAAGTCGGTACTATACTGATGCATGACTGCAAATAGACAAATTACTTCAGAAAGCACAATAATATGTGATTAAAAACTACATCTCTCTATTATTAAAGAAAATCTTGAGACGAAACAAGACTATTTCCAAGAGATTTTTCAAGTCCCGCAAGACAGGACTATTGCCAAGAGATTTTTTTCAAGTCCTGCCCTCCTCTCAACCATGGTTAACGGCCCACACCCACGGTCCTCTCACCTCTCATTTGTGTGAATGCTTTTGTCAGACACAGTTCCTGCGCTCTCAGCTATTATAAATTTTTATGTTTTCCTCACTTTAAGTTTCCAATAAAAGAAGACTTTATTATGTCCAAATCTTAATGAAAGATTTTATCCCAAAGGATTATGAACAGAAGAAATAAGTACACAGGCAATCCTAGCACAGAGAAACAATGAAGTCAAACGAATTAATGCGGAAATTGTCGCTCGGTTACACGGAAAATTGGTTAAATGCGTATCAATAGACTATGCTGAAACAGTTGGTGGTGATCGTGCAGAAGATTAAAACATTAACTTACAATATCCTGTAGAATATCTACAATCGTTAACATTGTTCGGTCTTCCACCGGGCGAATTACTGTTGGAAGAAGGATGTATCTTAATGTTATTGCGTAATTTATATATGAGTGTTGGGCTATGCAATAGGACAAGATTAGTTTTATTCAAAATTGGTCGAACAATTCTGACATGTAAAATTTTAACAGGCGAAAAGAAAGGTAATGTAGTATATCTTCCGCGGAAAACATTAGACACCAAAGGAGATCTTGATATTGCATCCGTATTAAAACGTTTACAGTTTCCCATTAGTATAACTTTTGCTATGACAATTACCAAATCACAGGGACAAACATTTGAAAAAGTTGGTTTATTTATTAGAGAGAAAGAAATGATATTCAGTCACGGGCAGTTATACGTTGCGTTGTCACGATGTAACTCCAAACACGGAATCAAAATTCAAAGTGATATTGCCGAAAAGTTAATTCCAAATATTTTTACAGTTTTACAGTTAAAATGTAAGTTTAAAAAGTATTTGCGTATTAATTTCTAATCCAAACAGAACGAATACCTCTAGCGCAACATGCAAACATTTTTTTTCAATTTATTATGTTTTACTATTTTTTATTATAGTTAATTACTTGCTGTAATGTAAAATAGTTAGGTCTATTATGCATATGTATCAATTCCCATGAAAATAACAATCTGTTTAACATCCGCTTCCCCAAATGCAAGCGGCAGAGCCTTGAAGTGGCTAGCACGTAGCGCCCACACGGGGATTGGCGAGCGATGCGAGCAGGGGCCAGAGCCCCCTAGTTATTATTAATATTAAAAAGACAAGCTAGAATACACACACTCTGGCTTTATTACATTTTTTTTGCATTTTATTGAATTTATTAAAAGCAAGTAACATTCCATACAAGCAAGTCAAACTTGTCAAAACTAAGTTCAAATCAAATCAACCCCCCCCACTGAGAAAAAAAGCTAGGCCAACAGACCGAGTAAAACTTTAAGACTAGAAAAAATAGTTAAAAAAGGGAAGAAAATCCTTTCCCCCAATTTAAATGCTTTTCCTAAAATGTTATTTATTAGATCCAGCCAGTTTTTAAAAAAGTTTTGCACAGATTCTCTGAGTGAAAATTTGATTTTTTTCCAATTTCAAATAGTATATAACATCAGTTACCCACTGACTTAAAAGAGGTGAGTTAGGATTCTTCCAGTTGAGCAAGATACAAAAACAACTTTTAGTTTATTGAAGTGAAAATATCCTGAATTATTTTGAAATTCAGTAATTCAACAGTACAGATATAATAACATTTGATTTTTTTTTTGTATTGATTTAATGCAGTATTTTTCAGTTAACTGGATAGAAAATGTTAAAATAAATTTATTATGTACATATGGTTAGACAAATCAGATAGCTATTGATGTTATCATCCTTTATTAACTCTATGCCTAAAACCACCCAAGATTATGAAATTCCCACATTTGATACACTGGGGGACTCCCCTTGTCTTTCATACATTAAAAATCAAGCACTGTGTTGTATTTTAACAAATTATGATTGGCAGTACTAGTTTATTTAAATGATAGCTGGCCAGCTTCTTTATGGATCTACCACTTGTTTTAAAGTAGTAGTTGTCTGTACCTATATTTTATATTATCATACAAAAAAGGCATGATATTGTTCATTTAAATAATGCCATTGACTGGGATTTCTGTTTTTGCCGTGGCATCAAATAGGTATTGAGTTTCATGAAGTTTCACTGGAATACAAAATTCTATTATATTGACATGCCCACTGTTCACATTTAACAAAGCCAGTTAAAGCATTATCCAGTGTAATACAAGCTTCACTAGTCATCTTGCCCTGTTTTCTTTCAGATAACAGTCACTAGATATTAGAATTTTTCATATGTCCGCTTTAAGTAGTGCAGAACCACAGGCACACCAACCTGAAAGCAGTGGCTCCCAGTCTTGCAAGCATTCAATTGTATTTCTTTTATGAACAGGCAGAGTAGATAAATGATGTATTGTGTTGCATGTTTTCATTTAAAAATGCATAAAAATTACACTTTCCGCCTTAGTGGTTTAATACCTCCAACTTCATTAACTTGTGAGTAGGACAAATCTTTTTTTACCCCTACTCACCTGACCCCACAAAATATTTTTTGAAGCTTGTCGGTTATAAGGCAATACCGTCAACTACATTTGTAGGAATTGACCTATACACACAACTGTGGAAAATGCTAGATTTTTTCTCCTCTAAAATTCTTATTCAAAGGCTTTTTTATTTCTGAGTTGCTTTTTTTTTTTTTTTTTTTGCCAACTCGTCTCTACTTGAGGCCCTTGTTGGAGGTTTACCTTGTCTTTGCTTCATAGTAATAATTTTGTGGTAAGCTTGCTTCTAAGCCTGACAGTTTAATTATTACTGACCAGTGTACACATTCTTTGCTGTAAACGGTTTTATTCATGACTTTACAATTAGTGGTGATTGTTACAAGAATTATGCTCTTCGCCATATAATTCTTGAACTTAAATCTTACCTCTTGTTTTTGGAGGTGGTCCTTCCTCATCATGAACCACTGTATATGCAAAGCACTATGAGTAGCTTGGAAAGGACTATATACATGTAATTAATTAATTATCACTTGCATACATGCTGTTACTGAACCCCTCAATCTGGCTATAATTATCCTCCTCTTAGAACAAGGCAAACATTTCTTGAGTATTGTATTGCCCAGTCTTTTGGATGAATACTGATGTAAAGCTGTTGACAGTGCTATTTGCACCCTGCCTGAAGCAGGTTATTCATAAATTAATTTGCTCCAATCAGACTTATGTTTATCCATTCTTACCAGGCAGCAGGTAACATCCAGTATCTCCTACATGTTGTAGACGTAACCCCACCTTTTCTCAAAATGCAGTTCTTTTGCTGCTTGATGTAGAGAAAGTTTTCAACTTCATGATGTCAAATTTGTACTCCGTTCTCACTGGCTGAACTGTTTTTCAACTCTTTTTTTCAAAATGTTGCCCCCTTAATAGCTCACTTGAGTCCGTCGCTGTTATAAGCTGATCAACCCTTTTGCTGCTCATAGTTGTCATCATAAAATGTTGCTGTATGAAGCTGTTATTTTTCTTTTTCTCTGTTATCTTCCAGAAAATCTTAGTTCAAGAAAGTGGTATCATTATATGCAACATTGCCTAAGACATCTCCTTGACCTCTTCTATCTTTTATTTCCAGTATGCATGTGTTGGCTTCTTTCTCTCCTCCCACCCAATTTCTTGGAATGCTTTGCTTAATAGCTTGTCTGCATAAACTCAAATTATCAGCATGATCAGTTTATATTTGTACATCACTATACCTTACTTCAGTGTACTTTTTGCTATGCACTTAACCAGTGATGAAGTTTTTGACTTTTGCCCCTTAAATGTGGATGTCACAAAAAATGGAACTTTGGTATGAGGTCGAAAATTTAGAAAACGTAACAGTACTAGTTTTTTCACAATAATGGTACTACCAAGTGAAAGTCAGTACTACACCCAGTCAAACAGACCAAAACGTAAGAAAAACTACATATGAAAATGGCTGATGGTAGGGATAATACAGCTACAATACCACAAAAGAGAGATTGCTGAATGACTTTGTAAAAGTCATAGGACTGATAGCGAGATTACTAAAAATCATTCAAAGTTGACTTTAAAATGATGATGATTCACAGCTATGTATTACATCAACACAATGTAATGTTAGTCTTTTAAGTACATTTTTAGATACAACAATAGTAGTCTTAATGCCTTAATTTAAAATTTTAAAATAGTCCTAGTCTTAATTTAAATTTGGTGAAAAATCAGATGAGTGATTAAGTATAAACAGCGAAAGTAGCATAATAG
This sequence comes from Erpetoichthys calabaricus, assembly GCF_900747795.2. Lineage (NCBI taxonomy): Eukaryota > Metazoa > Chordata > Cladistia > Polypteriformes > Polypteridae > Erpetoichthys > Erpetoichthys calabaricus. The sequence continues at coordinate 111,994,573 of NC_041394.2, read as the reverse complement.
GTAAATGTAGTCTGATATCCTGCCATCTGTGCACTGATGGTGCCTGTCTGGAGTGGATTGGCTGTTAGGTGCTGCTTTTTCATTTGTTACCGTTTTAAAAAAACGACACAAACAAATTATCATAATAGCAGCTTTAACTTTTAAAAGTATCATGGTTTCCCTTTCACAAGCAGATGTTCTCATAAGCCTGGGTGCATCAGGTCAGATCATCTGCTATGAGGCACACCTAAGATGGACAGGTGTGGAATTGGATCATCAATGTCTGCCTCTAAACAAGGAGAGAGTGCTACTTTAAGTTCCCACTCCAGCCTTGAAAAGTGGGGAAACTTATTTTTAGAGGACCACTCATGTTCAATGAAGTGCTTTCCTGGAATTGTTTCGTTTCTCATCTCTCTTCCACCAAGCTTCTTGTTTTCTAATGATGTCATTTCTGTTTTGATTTTTGTTTCCATTTTCATCCTACTTATTAGATTTGCGTTTCATGTTATTTTTTAGCTTGCATGTTTCAATTTTTTTTTCCACGTGGCCCTTTGGGCCAACCATATAATTGAAAGTATGTTGATTGATATCTGTTTTCCTTGTGTTCTTGAATGGGCATCAAGAATCGTGAAATTTCACTGTTAGTATGTACCACAAAAGTGTGATATCATCCATCCATCCATCCATCCATTATCCAACCCACTATATCCTAACTACAGGGTCACGGGGGTTTGCTGGAGCCAATCTTAGCCAACACAGGGCACAAGGCAGGAAACAAACCCCAGGCAGAGCGCCAGCCCACCACAGGGCACGTACACACACACACACACACACACATACACCAAGCACACACTAGGGACAATTTTAGGATCGCCAATGCACCTAACCTGCATGTCTTTGGACTATGGGAGGAAACCCACGCAGACATGGGGAGAACATGCAAACTCCATGCAGGGAGGACCCGGGAAGCAAACCCGGGTCTCCTAATTGCGAGGCAGCAGCGCAACCCACTGTGTGATATCATGACAACCCTAATTTCTTCAAATATTTTTGAATTGTTCTTGAGTTTCTGTTTATTGGTTTGTTATATCGAATTGTTTGTCTTCCATTCATTCTCCCTCTTAATATTCACTTTTTACCATAGACATTTCTTCCCCTTGATTCCTCTGCTACTGCTTTCACTTTTGTTCAACAGAGACTGCATTTTTAGGTTCGCTACCCACTTGCTTGCTTGATTTGTTAGCTTTCCCCTTTTCCAATTTGTTACCCTTTGTGTATTCTTGTAAATGTTAAAAACATTTCTTCTGGCTGATATATTTAGATGAACATTTTTTCATTGTGTGTGAGATCCTATTTAAAAGGAAAAGTAAGTTGAAACCATGCATTTAAGGAAAATGATTAATTTAATGCATGTTTATGTCATGCATTATGTAAAGATGTTTCACTGTCTGTACTATTTGTTTCCCTTCATCTTTATCTCAAGTATTAATGATTCTGCATGCAACTCCATCATGTTCAATGACATTTTTTTAGGCGTATAGTAATATAACATTTTATCTCATGTAACAAACGATGCACAGCACATTTTACTTATCATTCTTTTGTCAATAAAAAATAGGGCAACCTGCAGAAGCCATGTTTAAAAGTAAGGCCATCAAAAAAAAAAAAATAATAAAAACAGCATTTTGAATTTATATGATAGGTTACTATTTCATGTTGCCTTCTTTGATTGTACTGTTACTATTAATTTGTTTTTAACTGATTGTTAACTTCTGATTATTTTCACTGCAGGCTTATGAGGAATACACAAGTAAACTGGATGCACTTCAGCAAAGAGAACAGCAGCTTTTAGAGTCTATGGGTAATGGGACTGACATATCAAGTCCTTCACCTACACCAACTCTTCTTGATGTAAAGCTGAGTGGGGGGTCTGGTTTTCCTGTGGTCCCCACAAGTCTTGCTGTCTTGCCCACTCCAAGTGATGTCTCAAGGGGTAATCCTAAATCTCCCCAGAAACCCATTGTACGAGTTTTTTTGCCGAACAAACAGAGGACAGTGGTAAGCAGTACCTCTCCATCAACATTGCATGGTGGTATAAATGCTCTTATTTGGGAATAGAGTTTAAATGATAATCTAGAGACAACATAAATAATAATATGGATAGATAAATTAGACCTACACGTGACAATGTGCTTAAGATTGTGCCCAGGGCTAAACATGCAGAACTCAGAGAGCAGATTCTTAGTATAGAAAGGAGTGTTGTGTACCATCTACATAATTAGTGTTTTGCTAGCTAAATCAACTACAGCAAGTACCAAGAAAACACTTTTCAAAAAACACAATGTACAGCTAATTTATTTGTTTGTTTGTTTGGTTGTGGATTGGCATTCAAAAATTCAGACACATCCCTAGACTGTAGAAGTATACAGCAGTGATTCCAAAGCTTTCTATTTATGACCATAACATGAATACTGCATCTGCAAGTAATATTGTTTCAATCACAAAAAAATATCAGTATGACAGACAACATGAGTTAAACTATGTGAATTGAACTGGCTACGTTTTTTATATGTAATTTAAAAACAATATGATAAAATGCTATATGTGATGCAATGATGTTAAATGATTTGTCTTTAATATTAGTAAAAAATTAACATTTAAGTGATAAAAAATTCTTAAACACTGGTTTAGATTTTTGCACTCTAAGGGACAAAATTAACTGTGAAAAAAAATAATTTAATTTTCATTTTCATTTTTTATAATTATTTTGAAATTGAAATTAAAGAAATATCCATTTTGCAAACTTAAGTAATGCAACTAAAGTAGAGTATAGCAATCACAAACAAAAGTGAAGATTCTTACTTATTAAAAATTCCAGTAAATTCTTAATAATTAGAAATTAATACTAATTAAACAAACCAGTGCTCTAATATATGTAGTTTATCTACATGCTTGGTTGATATTTATTGCCCATGTGAATTAGAGATTGCTTATGCTGCAGATAGACAAATTCCTCATGAAGATATTTTTCTATGCATAGTTACTGCACTTTACTCAGATTTTACCTGCTTTCTGCAGGGAGCCTTGCATTGCCAGTTTGTAAAGTTACCCATTTCAGATTGATCTAATTGGATTGTCCCCCCAGAGAACAATTCAAAAATAATATTATTGGTTAAGAAAACTGTTCTTTTATGTAAGACTTCAAGGCACTGAGCTGAACTTGGATACAAAGCCAGTGAGTTGACTACTGTAGACAGAATAGATCCAGAATTATCAGATGTTAGCAATAGAAATTGGCACTTGTAACTCTTCTGTACAGTGAAGGAACTGCAGCTTGATTTAAAAAATGCCAGCTAGAAGCATTTGCATGTAGAAATTAGGTGCACTCAGTAAAATTGCCTTTTCTTTAATAGAAACTTACATATAGACATCTCTAAATCTAAATTTAATTAGCTATATCAATTGACTTGATGCTTATTAACATAATGATTGTGGCACGTGAAAAGTTTATTGGCACTCTTCAGGTAATTCATAAGCTTTATATTAATCTATATAAGGAGCATTCATGATCCATTTCATATTGCTTCTCAAATAATCATATTGAGTGTTGTGTTTAGTACCTTTTATTCTTCCTCTTTCTTCTTTTTCAGTCCCAATAAACAGCTTGGTAGCAAAAAGTACTCCATAATAACATTTGGTATTTTAAAGTCTTTGCAATTCTTTATTTAATTGATATTTAATTATGCTGTTAATAACCCCTCTTAAAACAAAAATATAGTATGTTTGCATTTTTGACTTCCAACAACATTCATCTTCCTTAATAAATTCAATGTATGATAGTGGAATTACTAAAAAATGCAGACAAACACGCACACAATGGTTTATGGCCCTTGGAATGACTAGATTAACCACTGTCCGCCTTGGCAAACACCTGCTGAAGTACTTGAGCTCTCCATACCATGCTGAACACGTTCAGGGAGCTCTTTTTATGCTGCTCCAGCACCTAAGAGTCACAAGCCAATAGACTTGATAACCTCACCCTACCCCCAAACCCAAACACTGCCAGCAAGCACTTTCTAAAATGCATCTTTTACATAGAGTCTCAATAGTATCAGATTCACTGCTATAAATGTTTATATAAGTGCTGTATGTGGAATATTCACAACTATTGTGAAATTTAAGCTAAATTTGCCTGCTAAACCAACAATGCAGACTCAAAATGATAATAAAATCACTAGTAAGCATTGATACAAGATTTTTGGGAAATGACTGCAAAAGGTTGTTCCGAAAATGCTGAAAGCTGCTATCTAAATTCCAGTTCTTCAGCATTAATTTATGCAACACATCCAGAGTGAATTAAATAGATATGCGCTTACACTGTGCTAAAATTCACATAGTGCAGGTTAAATATGTGGAAATGTTCAAATATCCTTCGGTCCAAAACTGAGGGAGGAGAGACTGTTTAATTTAGGGGCAGTGCCTTTTTCCTCAACCCCCCCACCATGGTACCCATCCTTCCCAAAAATAATACTCCAGAGGAACTCTCTGTCTATCAGAGGACCCTACAGAACCTTGTTGCCTGGTCTAGCTAATGCCTGAAAAATTGTAAAGAACTTAAATTGATGAAAGAAGCAAGCGATTTGTCAAGTATAAAAGTCATAAATATAGTCATAAATAAAGACACCACACTCCATGTCGGATAATGTGCCACCTTTGAAATAGGGCTATGGTTTTGGCCCATGCCTTTTTATGCTCAGGCAATTCACCCTCAAAATTAGCCAACAAACCAGTGGCTGTCCCTTTTCAGTGCTCTTGTCTGTTTTCAGGTGCACATTTTGGACCATCTGGATTACAGCTTTGAGTTCATTTGCATAGCTCAGAAACCTATATAATGATCTTCTTCTAGTGACACACCACACCATTGTAGAGCAGTTTGCCAGATATTGTAAACAAAGAGGCTAGTATAATGGATGTACAAAAAGTACAAAGTCAGTATCATCTGAAAATGTATATATCTTTTTAGTGCATTCTAATATATTAATAAATCCTTCTTTAAAAAGTTAGAAACAGTTGTAACTTTGTTCATTTGGACACACATGGGGATGGGAAGTAATTAATTCCTCATTGATCTAAAGGACATGGGGCAAGGCACTATGTATGACAAGACCATCAGTGTAACTGGAAATAAATTTAACTTGCTCAAGCTTGGTTTGCCATGGAAAGGAAATTCATTCCAATATGCTTTTGTGCTGTCTGTTAATTATCCCCAACTGAGTAGACAGTAATTTAGTACTCTCTTAGAATTTGGTACCAGCGCAGGATACTTTTTAAAGCTAAGATTTTATTCTCAGTTGTATACATAAGACAACCATAAATCCCCACCTTACTTAAAGTACACAATATTTAACATGGAGAACATATTTCGTATTGGGAATTCTACAGATTTATATATTGATTGTATACTTACAGTATATCTTTTAAACAAATATACTGTAGCTCAGATTAAACTTTCTTCAAAAAATGTATGTTAATACATGCAAGATATAGGTGCCACTAGAAGAAACATGGCCAACTTTCTAAAATGTCTTCCAAATTCTCCAGTAAAAATTATATTTTCTAACTGTGGTAAACAGGCGTTTTTTACTGCGGTGTTCAGTTACAGATGACGAACTTGTGTTAATCTTTGGTTGATTTAACACTAGAATTACCAGAGCCTACAAAAAAACTCGTATATCCAGCCCACCTTAAATCGCTTCTTAAATCCGTTCACACCTCTCCGCCAGCATCCTTTGTCCTCTAAATGTGCTGATAAAAGACAAGCTGCCAGCAGCCAGCTATTCCATCCCCCCACCGACTTAGAACGTGAGCGAAGTTTTCCCAGCTCACGCCTTGATTGATTATGTGGGAGTGAAGTGGAGTTTTACAGTGGAAATAAGAGATCATTATTCTAAAGTAATCTGTGTAAACACATTGTTAAAACAGAAACTTTTTCATATTTTAGTAATAAATGTTACAAAATGTAGTAGGCATAAACTATAGAATATATAAAGCCCGAGTTCCAAAGATCAAATAAACACTTTCACAAAAGCTTCAACAATGATTCAACAGCTTCTGTGGCGTAACGCGCTAAGATTTTGCCTCTTAGCGCAGAGCAGCTTTTCCTTGCCTCACAGACCTGAGTTCGATTCCCCGCTGGGGATGAAGTGTTGCTTTTTTTTTTCTTTTTTTTTAAACCTCAAACGGACATAAAATTTATACATTGGTATGCACTGTCAGTTACTGAGATCGTTATATTTTCATGTGGGATGCTCCTTTTCAAATATTTTTTTAACAATTGAGACTGCAATTAACAGGAACAACTGTCCTTATAACTTATTTTTAAGATCCATAACACACAGACAGACAGAGCACTGCGTAATAGAGAGACAGACAGGCAGAGAAGTCACTAGATATATAAATAAACAGGGAAGCCACGTGTACTGAAAGAAAAAAAGAACAACATGTGCGTTGTCCCTGCTGCACTGAATAAGCGCAGGCGCTCTAACATCACACCTCCCCCGATCTTACTTAGACTCGCTTATTCAGTGCAGCAGGGACAACGCACATGTTGTTCTTTTTTTCTTTCAGTAGATAGATAGATAGATAGATAGATACTTTATTAATCCCAATGGGAAATTCACATTCTTCAGCAGCAGCATACTGATACAATAAATAATATTAACATAAAATAAAGTGGTAGGAGTGATCTAGTGACTTCTCTGCCTGTCTGTCTCTCTATTACGCAGTGCTCTGTCTGTCTGTGTGTTATGGATCTTAAAAATAAGTTATAAGGACAGTTGTTCCTGTTAATTGCAGTCTCAATTGTTAAAAAAATATTTGAAAAGGAGCATCCCACATGAAAATATAACGATCTCAGTAACTGACAGTGCATACCAATGTATAAATTTTATGTCCGTTTGAGGTTTAAAAGAAAAGAAAAAAAAAAAGCAACACTTCATCCCCAGCGGGGAATCGAACTCAGGTCTGTGAGGCAAGGAAAAGCTGCTCTGCGCTAAGAGGCAAATCTTAGCACGCTACGCCACAGAAGCTGTTGAATCATTGTTGAAGCTTTTGTGAAAGTGTTTATTTGATCTTTGGAACTCGGGCTTTATATATTCTATAGTTTATGCCTACTACATTTTGTAACATTTATTACTAAAATATGAAAAAGTTTCTGTTTTAACAATGTGTTTACACAGATTACTTTAGAATAATGATCTCTTATTTCCACTGTAAAACTCCACTTCACTCCCACATAATCAATCAAGGCGTGAGCTGGGAAAACTTCGCTCACGTTCTAAGTCGGTGGGGGGATGGAATAGCCGGCTGCTGGCAGCTTGTCTTTTATCAGCACATTTAGAGGACAAAGGATGCTGGCGGAGAGGTGTGAACGGATTTAAGAAGCGATTTAAGGTGGGCCGGATATACGAGTTTTTTCGTAGGCTCTGGTAATTCTAGTGTTAAATTTTCATATAAAAATCTTAACTTTGCTGTTCAGATGGGTATGTTAAGGTAGAGTTACCTGCTTTAATGTGAATGAGGTGTATTTATTTGACTGATTTGAGCTTTAAAATCATATTTAATAAAAATACTTAATACTTAGGAGACTTCAACAGTAAGCTGACTTATATTTCTAAAGTTTGAATGATCAAAGTGGCTATTTGAATGAATTACTTATTTTATGAAATTACTGTATTTTACCAACTAGTACAGTAAGGAAAGTGGAGTTTGTTCTCTTCGTTTATTTAACTCTATTTGAAATTGTTGATTTAACTGAATTTCTTTCATTTTCAAGCTAGTGCTGGGCGATATAGACAAAAATATTATCACAGTATTTTTTTTCTGTATTGATTGATTTCAATAATTTTCACAATATAGTTTCATATTACTGTTTCCATTTTAATCTCTCCATTTTCCATCCTAATATATTCCGAATAAACAAGTTAAAATACAAAATATTGATAAGCAGATAAGATTTATTTTTGGGAAATGGCACATAAACTATATATGTTGTGATAGACAGAGGGTCTCCGTGACCCCGTGAACCCTCAGACTCGACTCCAGACACCAGGTAAAAGTCCAAATATGAATATTTATTTTAATAATAAAGTGCACAAAGCACCCTCCTCTCCACAATACTCAATAATACACAATAATCAATCCTCCACACTCCCAGACGCTTTGCCACCCTTCCACGCAGCTCAGCTCGACGTCTGGGATTTCCCATAGTCCTTTTATAGTCCTGATCCGGAAGTGTTTCGCCCTCTCTGTCCACGTGACTAGGAACACTTCCGGGTCATATAAAAACTCTTCTTCACCCCGGAGGCACGTCGTTTCTTCCTGTCGTGATCATGACACACCTCCGGGTTATAGGGCACATAAGAGTCCGACAACCTCCCTACAGCGACTCCTGGAGGCCCCCATGGTATCCAGCAGGGCTGTGCATATAAACTACAGAGTCCATGATGCCCTGCTGGAATTCGGGGCACGTTCATGCTGTCGGGAGAGCTCCTCCTGGCGGCCTGGGGGTGAGGGCCGGAGTAGAAAGCCGGCAATCCTTCACAATGTTTAACAATACTTTAAAAATTCTGGATTGTATTTGATATTCAAAATGATTGCACTTGCATTGCTTTGTTAATATGAGCTACTGTATCAATGTAAATAAACAGGGTGCAGAACAGTTTAACAGAACAAATACAGTATGTTAAATTGTAAACGTAATACAATACAGACCAAATCTGTATTATTAGCTGCAATAAATATCTTCCTCAATTCCCTATCACTTAATAAATCTCGGGTAGAACACTATATAAAATTTATTATTTTTGTTTTTGTGTTTTTTTTTCTTCTTTTATAAAAGCAGCATACATTTTCTCTTACAGGTGTTTTGCTAAAATTACTAGCCTGTGCACTGTCTCAGGCTTGGTTTATGCTCTTTTGTAGATGACAATGTTGGCTTCTGTACTAAAACCCCTTTCTGGGGGTGAACTGGTGGCAGGGATACAGAGGTAATGTTTAGCCAGGAGGCTTAATTTAGGAATTACAGTTGTGTGGATCTTCCACCTTTCCAAAGGACTACTTTCACTGTTTAAACAAGAAACTTGGAGGTAGTTTTCCATTTCAGCTTCAGCAAATTGTTGGTCTGTGAGCCAGCTGCTGCAACAGAATGGAGTTTCCTGAAGAAGCTAGTCAGTGTATTCTATTTTTTTGGATGGTTCTGGTGCTCTTCCCTCAGCTTCTGCTGTTCTAAAAGAGCTGTGAAGTCCAGTAGCTGAAGTGTTGTGGCTTTCTTGCATTATTTATCCATAGCTCTGGCTTTCATGGCATCAACTTTCTCAGGTTTCACATAGCATGTTTTAAAACGAAGATCAAGGATGGATGATATATCCAGAAGGTCATCAATAGCAGTGTCATCATATTAGTCATTCAAGCAGCTGATGACAGTAGTTGTAATGATCTTTGTGAGTTCTCGGTCCTTATCCTCTGGCTGCAGGACCTCCTCACTGAGCAGGTGGTGCACAGGATTCCCAAATGATACACTCACATGATTCCCCTGACAGTACATCTGTTAAACTAACCAGTGGATTTAGAGCTTTGTGGACAAACTTAAGGATGTGGGCACGAGGTGTCTATTTTTCTATAATACCTTTGCAATGGCCATGTCCTGCTCTTGCACTTTCCCTACCATTTTTTGATGGGACCCCCATCATGTTAGAGATTCTGTAATCAGTTTATGTTTGGACAGATTAAACTCCAATACTCCTCTTGAGCTGGTGCAATATCTTTTTGCCTTTTCCAAAAACAAAAAGGAAGACTTTTTCTTGAAAAAGAAAATGTGCTGACCACTTTTTCATAAACACCTGTAGCGCTTTCAGTTCTTATCTCTTCCAGCTGTCACTGTAACAATAAACAAATTATATATATATATATATATATATATATATATATATATATATATATATATACACATTTATATATATTCATGTCTTATTAATTACCAATTAGCCTAGTAGTAGAAGTATCTCAGTTGTAGTATATTTTAATGTTAATATTGAAAATGTAATCTAAGCAACACATTGCAGTATTAATTAATTAATAACATTAATTTACTGATTGCTAGGTGCAGTCTATATACGAAGCACTGAAGGCAAAGTCCAAATTTTCAATGACACAGACTTGACAATGTTCACTGTGTTTTTCATAGTAATATACACCCGGTGGTCCTCTCTAAGCCGCCAGGATGATGGGGCATCCTCCAGCACCATAGTTTCTGCCGTGTGATCCGCTATAAAATACAGTTTACAGACATTTGCTCTGTGAATTCTATTCCACGTGAATGTAGTGAATAGTATGTCTTATGTAAAGTTCCGCTGTCCGACTCAACCATAAGTCTGTCATAGAATCTCACATCTTTTAACGCAGCCTCTGCTTTTGCCTGACAGTCATCATAAAGCTATGGAAGCTCTGTCTGAGAAAAATGTTTTCAGCCTGGGAGTTTAAACCTTGGGTCGATTACCTTCAAAAGTTTCCCAAAGCCTTCTTTTTCGACAACACTCACTGGCATCATGTCCTTCACCATCAATTAAGTGACCACGTTTTTGATGTCCTGATGCCTTTTTGATGTTTTACTATATGGAGTCATAGTAGCAAATGATGACACAATCGACTACTGTTTAGGAACAGCACTGCTGCTAGAAGGCTTGCTAGTCATATCACTCAAGGGATCTTTTTGACATTCAGCACATTTGACTGGATGGTATTATTTAAGGTGGTGGAATAGATTTGTTGTATTAGTCTTTGTTGGGATTTGTCAGCAGCATATCTTGCATACTAGCTTTATTTGTGCTTGGTCTGATTTGAGGTAGCTGAACTACTTCCAAACCTTTGACATTGTGAGCTTTCTTTGGTATTAATGTCTTCCTGAGCAATTAACAGATTTTCCTCCTCAGCTTCACTTACTGGGATGTCCTTGTTGCATGATATATTTCCCAAACACCTGACTACGTTGTTAATGTTTACAACATAGCCTTCTTTGTGGGTATTGGCAAATTTGAAAATCGTGATTGTCTGTTGTGCTGGCATTTTGCCAAGCCTACAAGCTGCGTGATAGGCCACAGGCATTGACTGTCACAACACATTGTCTTTTAAAACTTAATATGGGAATAAAGTTTTATTGATTCTTATAGCATACAATTATTATTATTATAGGCAAGTTTTTTTCCCAATCAAAATCGTTACATCACCCAGCACTAGTTCTAACCTAGGTGAGGAGATTCTGTGAGGCTATGGTATTATCCACCCTATCACCCTTCTACCCTATTTGAAAATATTGCAGAAAGAAATAAATTTAATACGTACTGTTGGGCTAAAACTTTTTCAAGGTGATATCAATTTCTTATTGACATTTGTTATTTTGCAGGTTCCAGCTCGAAGTGGAATGACAGTACGCGACTCACTGAAAAAAGCTTTAATGATGAGAGGACTTATTCCAGAATGTTGTGGTGTTTACAGAAAACAGGATGAGTAAGGGTCCCGTATTTTTTCTTTTTCTTCTTTCCTTAAAAAAAGAAAGCAGCCACTCAATATGGAAAACCTAATCATGAAATTATGTGACAGAGGTTTATTTGACTTGTGTATATTTTTTAATATTTTTAGAACATTGCAATATTTTGATGTTTCAGTTTTCTTTTCCCTACATAGCATAGCAGTGTTTTTTCAATATAATGCTTACTTATGCACACCATTTAATGGAAAGGTTATGTGTGGGATTGGGATGAAGTCAGAATACTTAGAGAAAACAAATTTTGTTTCAAGAGGCAATAGAGCGAATGGAGCTTTTGAGGTGGTCAGTTGGGCATCAAAGGCAATCATAGTGACATTGTGCCATGCTTCTTTTAAAACTAGGGGGCTCCGCCCCCTGCTCGCTTCGCTCGCCAACCCCTGGTGTTGGGAATGACAAAGAGCGTGATGTATGAATGAGATATAGAATAGTGTGAAGGTGTAGATGATGCAAATATAAAGCAAACAATAAAGTGTGTGGCACAGTGTAAAGGTTTATTGGAAAATTTCTTTGTACACGCCGTTTAAGTGTAAAAGGTAATTCCAGGTCAGAACTTGTAATGTCAATGAAGATGGTTATTGTTGTGATCAGAGTCAAGTTTGTCAGAGCTTAGAAAGAGTTGTGTCTCTCCAGGAAGTAATGGAATGACTTGGGTATTTATGTTTTCCACATTAATATTTTTTGGACATAATATAGTGCGTTGTGTTAAAAGGGGCATTTGGTCTAATGAGATTGCTGTTCCAAATCTGTCTGTAACTAAGTCGTCGCAGATAAAGGCTTGAGGAATTGTAATAATATGTGGGTGAAGTCCATCTGTATTGGTGAGTCTACCATCTCCCAGTTGTAATAAGCAATTGTTATGATCTGGTTCTGGACATCTTTTGTTTTTTACTAACTGTATCTTTTGAAAGCAATGCCAATTGTCTGCGTATTTTAAGGTGCACTGAACAATAGCTGAGCGCATGGCATGTGTAAGAATAGCTAAGCACTGTCTAAAATCTCCTCCTAATCAAAGTACCTTTCCTCCAAAGGGAATATTATTATTCATAAACGTTTGTAGAAGTTTATGAATGGTGTTGAGTAAGTGACTGGATGCCATTGTACATTCATCAATAATTAACATTTTTGCAAGACGGATGTCACGTGCAGTGCCACCGTTAATGTTCATAGTGGATACCGATTTGTAGGATCTAATGCAGTTGATAAAGATTTCACTTTCAGGTACATCGTTATTTAGAAGCTTCTGTAGATATTCAGGATATGAATGTAAAGGAGGCAGTCTAATTTGACCCTTTTGACAACAACGTGTAAATGTATTACTTGTATTGCCAGTTGTTTCTTCAGGGAAGTGAACTGAATGACAATAATCGCAAATGACATTCATTAATACCATACCATACCATACCATTTTTATTTGTTAAGCGCTTAAAAACACAGCATTACAACTGACCGAAGCGCTGTACAGTTAAAACAAGCAAGACTAAAAGCAAAAAATTAAAAAAAAAACAACAAACATTAAGAGAGAATTAAAACAGAGACACTAAAAAAAACAGGTCAGGGGACCCAATAAAACAGAGAAATAGCAAAAGGCAAGTGGGAATAAGACAGGTTAAGAATTAAAAGCCAATGTGAAGAAGTGAGTTTTTAGGTTTGATTTGAATGTGGTGACTGAAGCGGCCTGCCTGACCACTAAAGGTAAGGAGTTCCAGAGCTTGGGTGCACAGACAGAAAAAGCCCTTTCACCACGAGCTTTAAAATGTGCCTTGGGAACGGTTAGGAGCAGCTGATCTGCGGATCTAAGAACACGAGGGGGATTGTGACGATGGAGCAAGACACTCAAGTAGACAGGGGCTAGACCATTTAGTGCCTTATAGGTTAAGAGGAGTATCTTAAAATCAATTCTGAAACTAACCGGCAGCCAGTGTAGGGTTTTTAAAATCGGTGTAATGTGTTTGCTTCTGCTGCTTCCAGTTAAAAGTCTTGCAGCCGCATTTTGAACCAATTGGAGTCTCGAAAGAGTGGCTTTACTAATACCATATAGGCAGGAATTAGAATAGTCGAGCCGGGACGTAATGAATGCATGGATTACTGATTCCAGGAGGTGGTAAGGCAGAATTGGTTTGAGTTTGGCAATTCGCCTGAGATGGAAAAAGCAGGATTTTACTGTGCTGTTGACTTGAGCATCCATTTTCAGGACCATATCCATTTTGATTCCAAGATTGGAAACAGACGAAGTTACTGGAATGGGAGGAAAGTCGAGGTCAAGGGGTAGGGTCTGTTTGCGGTCGGGACTAAAATTAATTAAAATTAATGCGAATGAATTTTCCTGGTGTATGTTTTGCTTGTGCCGTTTGAGAGGCGCGTTGTTGCATGTGTAGTATTTGGGACGTGTTGTTTTGGAGCTGTAATCGATTTACCTGTGCTGTGTGAGAATCCCGTTTTAGCCTTCGCTGCCTTTAACGTATGTCTGAGACGGGAGGTGTTTCGTTTTGAATCCGTGCCTGTTGCAATGCAGTACTTTGATTGATAGATTGCGTCATGTGGATCTAGGATGTAGATTTGTGCATATTTGCGTTGTTGATTTGTTTCAGGGTGCACTGTTCCAATGCGATGCAGTATTTGTACACATATGCGAAAGCAGTATGGGCCATTGCCTTTTGGTGGCCTGATATTTACTCCGGTAGATGCAAAAGCAAATGAACTATTGTAGGATCTAATGCAGTTCATAAAGTTTTTACTTTTAGGTACATCGTTAGTTAGAAGCTTTAGTTGAGCTTTGCGTTTTTTGAGCCGAGACATTTTTTCTTCTAGAAATATGGATAAGTAATAAGGAGTATTGCACTCACTGTTAATATGGAGCCTTTTCTGCGGTTGAACGGTTAATAGTGCCTTATTGTAATGAGATCCACCTATGCTGAATAGTGTGAATTGTGTTTGGTCCCGTTATCCGAGCGGTATCGTTTTGTACCTGTGATCGTGAATTCATGACTTGTTTGTTCTTGAGCGTGAGAAATATGGATAAGTAATAAGGAGGATCGCACTCACTGTTAATATGGAGCCTTTTCTGCGGTTGAACGGTTAATAGTGCCTCATTGTAATGAGATCTTCCTATGCTGCATATTGTGAACGTGTTGAGATGACGTATGTTTAATACGGACGGTTCATTTAGAAATGGGGCTTTGTGTGTCATTTGTTATTTATGTTACTGTGGTCGTGGGTCTGAATCGTTGTTTTTGTGTACGTTTCGTGTGCTATGTCCGATGTCTGTCCCGTTTCGTGTCCAATGGGCTTTGTGTGGTGCTCTTGGCTTCTTTTTTTTTGTGTGCTTGTGGCTTGTTGAATCCTCCTCTTTGTGTGCGTCCCGTTTCGTGTGCAATGGGATTAAATCCTCCTCTTTGTGTGTGTCCCGTCCGTTGCTTGTGTGTGTGTGGGGTTTGGAGAAGGGGTTTGCGGTCTCTTTTTTTTTTGTGTGCCAGGGGCTTGTTGAATCGTCCTCTTTGTGTGTGTCCCGTCCGTTGCTTGTGTGTGTGTGTTGTTGGGGGGTGTTTTGCTCGTGCGGCGCTGTGTGCATCGCCTGCGTTTGACTCCTCTTTTCTGTGCTCACTCCTTTTTTCTGTGGTCTTGTCCGCCTCTCGCGGCGCTTCATTTCTTGGGGCGCCTGCACAGTACGTCTTTTTGCGGCTACAGCCCATGGCCGGATGTCCCTGCGTCCATCCGGTTTAGCATTCTCGGTTAGTAATGTGGATATTTATACATGTTAAAATGATATTGAGATTTTACTATTATTTGCTTACATATACAGTGGAACCTTGGTTCACGACCATAATTCGTTGCTTCGTGACCGAAGCAATTTCCCCCATAGGATTGTACTGTATGTAAATACAATTAATCCGTTCCAGACCATACGAACTGTATGTAAATATATATATTTTTTTAAAGTTTTTAAGCACAAATATAGTTAATTAAACCATAGAATGCACAGCGTAATAGTAAACTAAATGTGAAAACATTGAATAACACTGAGAAAACTAGCACTGCAATAGTTTGCGCAATAGCGCTACCAACCGCTGGCTAAAAACACCTTTTTTAATGAGTTTTAAGCACAGGGAAAAAAATGAACATTTGAAAAAATCCGTAATTTAATAAACCACCAAGTAAAGTAACATTGCAACAATGCACGCTACGTACCGATCACTGTAAACAGAAGTGAAAACAAAATCAAGCCCAGTGCATTCTTTAACTGCCTTCCTACCTTATGCGTCCAGCCCCCTCTCTCTCGCGCTGCCTATGTGTGTGCACGTCTGTCTCTCTCGTGCTGCCTGTGTGTGTGCTCTCTCTCCGCGCTGCCTGTGTGTGTGTCGGCTCTCTTGCTCGCTGCACAGGGAATGCACAGGGAGAGATTGAAAATGTACAAACCAATAGGGAAATTGGCTTGTTCGTATACCGAGTGTGTGGTCGTGAACCGAGGCAAAAGTTTGGCAAACTTTTTGGTCGTAAACCGATTTGTACGTGTACTGAGACGTTCGTGAAACGAGGTTCCACTGTAGCTGGATTTACATAGCTACTGTCTACCTAACCCTCCGATTATCCCCTTCTTAATTTAGTTATATCATTACATCTTCTGAAGGGTACGCTGGCCGGGTAAATGAAGTTCCGACCAGGTTGCTAATCTCCTTCGTGAGCCATAGCCACTGTGATGCTCTCTATGCCTTGTGTGACAGTGTGCTATATGAGGGTGTTCAATAATTTACCTGTGTGAATATCATGTAGTTGTGCTGCAGATCTGAACTTATCACTGGTGATCGGGATATGTCCTTAAATGCCACATGTACAGTTTTAGGTCATTTCATATCAATCTCTCAGAGAGAGAAAATGGCAAACACCAGTTACTATCATGTCTATGAAGGAATTGACAGATTGGGAGCATCATTCCACTGTTAAATTCCTACAAAGGAAGGGAGAAATCCAAAGGGAATCCATGATAGGTCGAGTACTTTGTATTGAGATTATACATTTTTGTAGTTTAAGGTGGAGCTTTGGGCAAGCAATTTAAATGCACTCGAGTCAATTGAAGATGACCCGCACACTGGTTTAATGTGGAAGAATCTTTACAGGAAATGTGCCAAAAAGTGGAGGCCATGATTATCGAAGATTGTTGTGTTAAGGTTACTGTTACAGACTGTGAACTATGCATTTCAGCTGGCACAGTTTCCTCAATCATCCATACACGTTTGATAATGTCAAAGGTCAGTTTGTGAAGGTTTCCGCAAATGCTGACAAAAGTTTAAAAAGCACGTCGCCAGGAATTTGGCCACAAAAACTTGGACATTCTTAGAGAAAATCCCACTGACTTTTTCTCACAGATTATTACTGAGGATAAAATATGGGTTCACTACCATGACCCTGAAGCCAAACGAGAGTCCATGCCATGAAAGCATAAGGGGTTCCCAATGCCCAAGAAATTTTTTGTGAAGCCATCAGCTGTAAAAGTCACAGCGACTGTTTTCTGGGTTACAAAGGGTATTCTGCTGTTGGAATTCATGCCAGACAAGTCAACCATCAATGGAGAATCCTACAGTTTCGCAATAAAGTAATTACATGATGCCATCAGACAGAAACATCATGGAAAACTGTCTGCAGTAGTGTTTCTGCTTCATGACTACATTAGTATAGCTTAACCATCCATCACACAGTTCAGACATGGCCCCCAGTGATTATATTTACTTTGAAAACCTGAAGAAATTCCTACATGGATTTCTATTTTCCAGTGATGATGACCTCAAGGAGGTGCTAACAGGTTGGCTGGGGAACCAAAATGAATCCTATTTCAAAGGGATTAAATCAATAGAGACAAAGTGTGTTTAAAGTTAAGCGGAATGACATTGAAAGTAATGAATTGAGCTTGACCATCAGGTGTTATTTTTAGGCATGCATCAATACCATTTTCCTCAGACCGAGTACAAATACCTAAACTTGTTTATTAGTATTCAGCAATAATGATACCATTGTACTGAGACTGTAGGTTAGAGAATAGTATGTTTTTTACGTCTATCACCTGTCAGCTTCACTGCTAATATCAAGTATAAGACTCATAATTTGGAATACAATAACTAAATAACTCAAATTTCTAAAGGAAAAAAAAATCAAAAATCCAATACGTTTAACATATATAAACCATAAAGCAAACCAACACAAGGTCTTTGAAAATGGGATTTAATAGTACAACACAGTGTTCACAAGAATTTGGCTAAACATAACAAGAACATTTCTCTTACTGGTATCCCATTTTTTCAACATAGTTAGCTCAGTGGTGTAACGGTATATTGATCAAAAGTCATTGGGGGAAACCAGCCACTGGATAGTTCTAGGACTCTTTTGGGATAGTAAGTGGCAGATTCTTTTTGATGAACAGAAGCATCTTTGCTTGTTCATCTGTAAGCTTGTTTCTAGTTTCATTAACAATTTATGGCAGTGTGCTAAATAATCTCTGACTCTGCATGGGGCTGAAAGGTATTTCCTTGACATCTGAGACAAAGTAGATAACCGCACGTTGTTATCTGACCAGAACTTTAAGTGATTTCTCTGAACAAAAAACTGTGGTGTCTCCGAGGTATATTCCAGCTGTATAGCAGCAGATACTGGAACACAGCTTATTGATACCACTGCCTGTTCATCTACAACCTCATTAAATATACACTCCAAACTACTACTTGGCTGGTCCTTCCAGGGACTTTTGGCAGATGCTGCATAATCCTGTCCAACTGCCTCTAGGCTACACAATTCTTGCAGCTCTAGCAGCATCATCTCTTTGGCCTATATGGCAGTATTGATGTTTGAAAAGAACCGATCATTATATCTATAACAGGAAACATTTTTTTTTCCAAATGATATACATGCCAGTTTTCTGTCAAATCAATAGACAGTTTTTGATACTTAAAGACACTTTTTATAAGTAATTAAAGAGATTGTTCCAAAATACTTCATATTTTAAGAAATTTTGGCAGTTAAAGATTTTTTTCATTTGCTGCCATGGAGAAGTAATTCATAATCATTTCTGTGTGCCTGTCTATATATCTTATCTATCTAGGTGAAAATGAAATATATTCCATTCAATTAATTTTTAATAGTGAGTATATGGAACATTAAAATAATGAACTGGAATAGAAATATGTGATATTTCTTAGACAAAAGCAAACATAGCATTGCTCCAGTAAAATAATCAATTTGAATGCAGAGTCATCAATATTGATGTAGACACACATACCAGTAAAACCAACATGTACGTTTTATGTTCAGTGCTTTGTTGCAGTGTTACAGTAAATAGCAAAACTCTACACCAATAATACTTCACATTATGAAGCAGTTCTTTTTCTGTTTAATTCTTTTAGAAATAGATGCATTGAATATTGTGTTTAGCACAGAAACTCACTCTGCATGTCTATAAAAATGTGTGTGTATTAAGTTACCCTTGAGAATTTCATTTCATTGATTAAAACACAAACTGACAACAGGAAGTTTATCATATAGAGAGTGTGACCTAGAAAAAGCAAGTAGTGGCATGTCCACACATCCTGCTTTTAACTGAGGTGCATCGCCTATCCTTTTAAATGGACATGCCTTGGATTGAATACAGCAACAATGCTGAATGACCTCTAAGTGGGAGTACACTAAGGCAGAATGCTTAAAATGCCAAAATATGTTACACCCTACTGTCATAACATCTGTAACACTATGCTATTCTGTCTGCCACTGCCAGCTGGCATGTATGAAAAACAAAGGAAAGACTTAGGACTCCAGAGTCATCAATGCCTTTTATCATATTTTTGGCATTGTCGCGGACCTTAACATTAACATAATCACTTGTGCATGCTAATAGTATCGGTTATAAGCATCTGGGAATTTTTACGAGAACAAGTACATGAGCACTTTATCTGACCAAAATCCAATATCAGTAATTGGTATTGTTGCATCCCTTCTTATTTTTATAGTCAGGGTAGATACATTTTTGAACACGCCTTTTAGATATTTTTATACTGCTATCTTATAATTCCTATGATCTTCTTCTATATTGATTGCCCTGGAAACCCCCTGACTCCAACCTCTATCAGGCACTGCAATTTTTTCTTTCTTTCTCAATACACTCATGAACCAATGGCTTGTATACACAGGACTTTATCCTCAAACGACTTCTCCATATGATCGTTCCATTGGTATGAGAGCTCAAGCAAAATGATGGTCCTATCTATTTCAGACCAGAATGACAAAGAGGACTTTAATGATTTATTGACTATATCCTGTAGAAAGGTTGCTGCCACCTAGTGTCCACCTCCACACCAAGGTCTATGGCTGTTCCTAGCAGACTACTCTTGCTGGTGCTGAGGACTTTCTGTCCACTCTTATCCCTGAAGCCTACGTAAAAACTCGTAATTCCGGGTCACCTAAAATTCCTTCGCACCTCTCCATTAGTGTCTTTTGTTTTGTAAATGTGTCAGTCAGCACAAGTAGCAAGCAACCTGCTATCCCATCCATCCATCCATCCATCCACCGCCCAGCACAACTTGGCCAAAAAGTTCTCCCAGCTCAAGTCTTTATCGAGCGACTCTCCACACTAGTGTTTAGATCTGACAGTGTATGTGCCCAAAAAGAAGATTGAATGTTTTCTCGTACCTTTGCTCGCATACTGAAGTGATAGCATGGCAAAGTTTGAATGCATTCTCGTACCATGGCAGAACTGGGAGAACTTTTTGCCCGAGTTGAGCTGCGGCTGTGGAGGGATGGGAAAGCAGGCCGCCAGTTTTGATCGACACATTTACAAAACAAAAGACACTAATGGAGATGTGAGAAGGAATATAAGGTTTCCTGGGTTTTTTCATAGGCTTCAGGGATTCTAGTGTTAATAAACTTACTGTAGTACTGTGGATACATACCAGTTATATAATAATTTATGTGTTTACATAATACCTAGTTACAATTGGCATAATCTAAATATTGCATACTTAGTCAAAAATAAAACTTGGTGGTAATGGATATAGTAATTCACATTGCATTTTCTTTTAATTGTTGAGATTTAGCCAAAATAAATAAAGAAAAGCAATCATTTTCCACTAGTTACTTAACATTCAGTTATTTTTTAAGAGTGTACTCAAATCTCATTATACTTTAGAAATTTTAAGCCACACTAGTGCCAGATGGAAGAGTTTTCTGCTTGCAGACATTCTCAGTTCAATTTTAAACTGTATTATTGTAAAAATGTTTTTTTAATCAATCACTGCATTATATAGACTTCTTCTACACATCCACATCTTCTGTTTCAGTTTACCATGTGGTAAATTTTTGGAACATACTTAGTCTTCAATTATATGCTGTCTTTTTTGCAATATGCACACCTTTTTATTATTTTTCAGATACTTATATTGTGGTTTTCATTTTGTTAAATCAGACATCAGCCACAACTGCTAGGATATTTAAATATTACATTTTTTCCATTTCCTATAATGACATTTGCTGTTTACTGAATTTAATTTTTGAAAACATTTTACACATGAATGAGTGCTATTTTCAGATGTATTCCTAGAATGGTTTGTAACCTGAGATATATAGATGTATATTTCATTCTGATCATTTTACAATTTATATCAGTGTCTGTCAGAAATCATTTTCAGGTAAGGTCATGAGAGCAGTATCATCCATAGGTGATACTGATATGGTTCTCAGAACAAAATACTTTCTAAGTTTCCACTGTACCTTGAAATCCTCTTTATGAAAATCACAAGGAGAACAGGGGAGATGACACACCTTTTGTATAGTTCTATATATCACTAAAAATATTTCAGGTTAATGGCAAAAATCCCAAAACACATCTTGCTCCACAAGTGCATGCACCAAATGAAACATGAAATAATACTGGAATCCCATACACTTTTGGCATCAGGTATATAATCATAAGCTTTGTCCATATCTGAAAGAAACAGCATATATAAACAGGACCAGCAATTTACTGTGGACATTCAAATTGGTATTCCAAGGATGAATCCTACATTTCTCTTTTTGATCTAATATTTGGCTGTCATACAATCTCTCTGTTACAACTTTCTGGCATATGTTATTATGTGATGGTGGAAATGTGTGGTTCCTTGGAAGGTGTACAAAACAATCTTGTTCCCTTCTAACCAAATTATCTCCTTTTTCTTTTTTTCTACATTTTTATAAGTGTGTCAGATATTTTTGTCTATTGTGGCTGTGTATGGAGTAGAAACATTGAAAGCTTTATTTATTAACAAGAGTCTGAGTGCTTTTCAAGTTTTTAAAGATGTACTTTGAAGAACTTCTAAGTGCTATTGCTATACTATCAAGCTGCTACTCCTGTCCATTAGGTAAGACATCAGATATACCAGTAGCCTTGGAATCTAAGGATTAAAGAATCTTCGTATTAGCTTTGAGTATGGGATTTATTAGTGCCCAGCACAAACTCAAATAATACTGTAGAATGCCCATTAGGGAGTGGGTGACCTGTAGACCTGGGTCCAAGGGACTGTTACTGTCTCTAATTTGTCTGTGACTTTATAACTGACCATGGACTCCAGAGTTTTATTTTCTTCAGGAGTGCTGTTTAGTTTAGTTTTTACTTCCTCTCCTCAGTTGTCAGCCGACCATTTCACAATTATAATGTAATGTTTAACTGTGCAGTTAATTTATATTTAAATGATTGTCGTTTGTGTTGTAGCTGTAAGCTTATTAAAGCAGTTTAATCCTGGACTCAGGGAAAAGCAATATACAAAATGGAAGTGATTTGAATTGAAAATTATTCTTTCTAATTCGTTCAGTCTTTCTTTTCAATTGCTTCACTTTCCTGTATATTTATTCATACCTGTTCTGTTCATTCCACCATTTTTTTTCTTCCTGTATTAGCATAAAAATTATGAAACTAAACACAGGTCATATTATGTTAGAACAAAGCACTTGGGACTGAAAAAATAATATGCTGTAACAGGAATTTTGTTACAATGGCACTGAAACGTGGCAAGGTTTTTGACCACGTACAATTGACAAAGATGACTGTGGATTGCAGAGCTCGATTGCAACATTGATTTTCTTTTGCTAGCATCTATAACAACAAGAAGTTCTGTTTTTTTTTTTTTTATTTGTATAACGCCGCTAATGGTGTCCATAGGACACCGTCAGTTTTATTGGACTTCAGGGTTTTTTTTTCCCTTTCGGTGTCTGCCCCTTGAGTTACATAAATAAACATGCCCCTCGGGTGACATCACCTAATGGATTGACCACCAGTTATTTGTGGCTGTCGTCTGTTCTTCTGTGATTAACCCCTTTTGTTGTAACCCAGAAAAGTTTTACATAAAAAGACAATGATAAAAAGTTTAAGGAAATGAAGAGCTGCAGATTTTAATGATTCAGTATTATAGTGACTCTGTAATTTACTGACATAGTGCCACAATAACTTCAACAATAGCTTTACAGTATGTCTCTGTCAGGTGCTTTCAAAAAATTAAACATTTTAATGTTTAACAAACAAGGACTGTAATCAGTGGATGTAATATTTATATCAATTAAGTTGGAATTTGGCATATAAGAAATATATTTTGGCTACCATAAGCCTGTTTGTGCTTGGTTTTGAACTATAGAATATTGTGAAATGCTGTTAAAAAGATGTCCATTATGTATTCTATAATACAACACTTTATTTCCTGTTTCAGGATAAAATCAATTCCGTACATCAGCCCTTTCTCATAGGGCAAATGCCAAGCAAAAGTGTTTTTTAAAGGATGTATTTGCTTAGACATATATCTCGATACAGAAATAATAATAATTCATGTTCCTGTATGATCAGATTTTATCAATAGAATATCTTGAATATTCAATAGTGGAAAAGTTAGATTAACAATTTCCTGTAGTAATCAGGTTAAATCATCTTTGTATGTAAGCTTTTAAACTGGTAGTGGTCCAGTTAGTGTTTGTTTTTCATAAAACCATTAGCAGCCTGCTTTACAGAGTACAATAAATATTAATGATATTGTTGTATTGTTGAATAACTAGGGAGGTCTGAGAATATTTGACATCAAGAATAGAAAACACTGAGCTAAGGGAAGATCAAAATCAATTCTACCATTATACCATCCATTGTAAACTCTGGAGATTGAACTTATAAATCCCAGAAGGGTAGTTGTTTCTGTTGGAACCTTCACATCTGGCTTTACCATTATTAAATTGTTCTCATTCTTATATAAAACATTCTTTTTCAGTATTGTAGCAATAATATTTATATTTTGAGAAATTTAATGAAACTCTTCAACTCTTTTTGCTTCTTATAAGCTTATTATAAAAATTGTATAGTTTTAATGTAATACATTGTTAATACAAATTTGCCAAGAAAGACTATGAGTCTAGCATTAAATAATACTGTTTAGAACTTTAAAAATGTAATGAATTTATTTTATTTGTATACTGTAGCATTTGGCTTATTTACGAATGACCTAATACTGTATATTCAACACAGTTACTACAAGATGAGCTGCTGCAGATGCAGAGTTAACTGTTTACTTGTCAGTAGAATATACAGAATCTGGTTTTGCCGCCATGCTTACTCATTACTTACAGGGGTAGGATAGGAAGAAACCGCAAAATTTTGTACATCTTGCTAAAACCGAAAACAATACGTATATTAATTCTGACTTTTCTTTCAATCTTTAGATTAAAAGCATCAGTGGTTGCGTAGGGTCATTTTGTAGAAATCTCAGTATTAAAGGTCTGACTGCTTAACTCTTGAGTCATTAATTTTTATTTAAGACCAGCTTTTTACTAATAATGTTTTCTTCTATTACTTACATAGACTTTGTTTCCCCTCCATTCTAGAGAGAAGAAGCCAATTGGCTGGGATACTGATATTTCTTGGTTAACAGGGGAGGAGCTGCATGTGGAAGTATTAGAAAATGTTCCTTTAACAACACACAATTTTGTAAGTAGGAAATAAAATTTTAGCAAATTTTCTTTGATTTGAACCTGAAATATTGGGGATAATGTTGTGCTGTACTTCACATCAGGCAATTTTCCTGGCTGTCTGTGATACCTGGCAGGAAAATGAACTGGACACTTCTGCACACCAGCTGAGTTTTTTCTTATGCTGAAATGACACAGAGATGCTTGTCTTATAGCAAGACATCTGAAGAGAAAAGCTTCAAAATGATATGAAAGTGCTTCGGCAGTTTGTACTCATAAACCACCTAGAGCCACAGCCCAAAATAAATCCTGACTCATTATTATATCTTAAATATTTGTTAGGTAAAATACTCCTACTGCTGGTACCTTCATTCTGCAATAGCATCATTGTTGCCAAATGACATGTTATCACAGTTAATATATCAACAAAAATTACTGGATGGTCATTGACAAGTTTCAGAAATTTCTCATGAAATGTTCTTTTGAACACATGGAAAGAGACTGCAAAACAGGATTACGAAACCACTTTAAAGTTTGTCACATTTTTGATATTTTTTGTAGCAAGAATAATAATTGAGCTGCCAGCAATTTATCAGATTGTCAATTATAATATATAGTAACAATCTATTTGTTCTTCCTAGTATCGTCACATAGCTATTGTTAAGCTTGCATACATCATATTCTAAAACTTGCAGTGGCAAAGTCCTACATTGCTTTCATTACTTTCCTTTTACTAAATTCAGATCTTCTTTTTCCAAGTAGATTGTGGTGGGGAACCAGGACTAATTTACATACATCCTGTTGTATGTGATGACTTCACAGTATGTTAATTGTTTAAGGGATGAAACCCCACTACAGGTCAGTGTAGAGAATATTTATAGAACTTGATAAAAAGAATACAAATAACAGAAAGTCCTTTTTCATACGGTGTCATATAGCCCCAGGGAAAAAAAACAAGTTGCATATTCATAGGGTCATTACTGCCACACATGCAGCGCACTGTGAAATTCTTAACTTGCATGTACAAATCATTATGCAACATGCCACACCCTCTAGTGCTATTATTAGTAAGTATGACGAACATCCTAACATCCACCTAACTTCAAAACTTCTGTCTCTCTTACCTAACAATATCTCAGAAATATTTTGTCATTTTAAAGACAATCAGAATAAGGCAGTTTGTATTATACTTTTTAAGAGTATACTTATCTAAATCAATACACCTAATTGCTACATTCACAGTATTCATATGGTGCCCCTGAGAATCACCAGTTTTTAAATACAGAAAGTTTTTTTCAGTGCCTGTGTATAATGCAGCACTATTATACATAACTTTTTTGTTCCACCCACACTACATTCTGTGTATTATCAGGAGTATTATATAATTTGTATGATCGAATAATTAATGTGAGGTTTAAAGTAAAGGTTTTTAAAACGATGGTAAGACTAGCAATGGTGTATGGAACTAAGACATGGGCAGTAAAGGAAGAACAGGGGAAGAAGTTGGATGTGGAAAAAAGGAGAATGTTGAGATTAATGTGTGGAGTTACAAAGAAGTACAGAATGAAAAAAATGAGACAATCAAATGTACAACATAAGTAGGAGAGATATCTGAGAAAGTCCAGGAATGTACATTAAAGTTATATGGACAAGTGATGTGAAAAGACTATGAGTATGTGAGCAGTTGAGATGAAAATGTACTGGGGAGGTTAAAGTGAAGGTGGATGGATAAAGTAAAGGAAAATCAGAAGAAAAAGGGTGTGATTGTGGTTTAGAACTTAATTGTATGGAAGGGATTGATCAGGCACATTGACCCCACATAGAAGTGGAAAAAGATAAAGAGAAACAAAATTATGCATTGATTTTTTTGTGTGATTTATGTACCTCAACACTGTCTAATCATTGTTTTCTGTAATAATTGTTTATCAACTACGAGGATGGCATGAATGTTTGAACTATAGTTTAAGTTTATTGAAGCCTATGGTGGGTTTTTTACATCACAAGAAAACTATATACATTTGTTATTCTGCTGTCACAATTTTTTTAAGAGACATTTGTTATTTTATACTTTTAAATCTATTTAAAAAAATGCATCTAAAGGCCTTTAGTCTCATTAGGCTCATTAGCAAGGTAGAGGAAGGTAAGTTTTGATTTTTTAACACTAGAATTACCAGAGTCTACGAAAAAACTCGTAGATCCGTCCCACCTTAAAACCATTCTCACCTCTCTTTTGTCTTCTAAATGTGCCAATTAAGATGAGCAGCAAGCAGCCGGCTATTCCATCCCCCACCGCCGCAGAACGTCAGTGGCACTCTCCTGCAAAGGGCAGTCGCTTAGTGTGACATACTTAGCAACTCATTCCAACTAGTTCATAGGTAACACTGAAAAACTCAGAGGTTTGATTTTGTCTTTAATTATAGGGGGTTGGGCACTGTGTTCATAAGAATTGACAACCAATAAATGGTCATCCAACAGTACAATGCATATACAGTAATGTAGTAGCATGGAATAAGGAATGTAGGTGTTTTGGATCTTGTAAACAGAAGAGATGCTTACCTCTCTAATGTCTTGTGTTTTATGTACCAGGGCAAAATAGGGAGAAAGGTAAAAGGCAGAGATTGTGGCTGAAACATGTACAGCATGTGTGTCAGGCAGCATGTTATTGCCTGTCACAAAAAAGGCAAGCACAACTGTACTTGAAGGCACAGTTGATACATTTGACAAGCCCATCGATTTTCAGATGGTTAAATTGATGTGGTGTAGTGATAAGATCAGCAACTGCAGTCTGCAAGTCAGGCATACCCAGGGACTAAAGCTGGATTAGGCAACAATGGCTTTAGATAGATAGATAGATACTTTATTAATCCCATACTTGAAGCAGAACCATTTGATAGCTCTATTGTGCTCTGAAACAAGACTGAAATGGTTCCATCTTATTACAAGTTAAGTAACTGGTGAGTTGGGAGGCAACAATATGCTCAAGAATTTTAGAAGAAAAAGGTAATTGAGAGAGAGAGAGAAACCAAAAATTGTTAATATTGTCAGCATCAAGACCAGATTTTTTAACATTAGGGTTACAGAAGTTGGAATTATCCGATTAAAGCAGATTTAGGTAAGAGTGGTTGGAATGGGATTCTGTTAACAAGTAGTAGGCCTCAATTTACAGTTCAGGATATTAATAAATTTAGAAGAGGCTCTAAATTTGGAGAAGGAGCTGAGTGGAGAGGGAAGACAGGGAAAAATTGAAAAGAAGAATAAAGTTGTATTAGTTCATTTATTTTGGTTTTTAATTTTTTGACAGAAAAGGTGAAGGAATTTTTCTTAGTCTGCAGTGGAAGAGGTCATCAGGCCAGATACAGACTGAAGTAATGTATTAACTACAGACAATAACTTCCCCAGGATATCATGGCCAAGTTCTATTATTCTGCCATATTATGCATTTTTGGCTGCAGTTAGTGCATCTCTGTAAACCATGTGATGGTCAGAGAAAGCCAGAGCATGCATAGTGAGTCTAGTCTTACACAACACTCTCTCAATAATTATTATTATTATTATTATTAATGAGTCTGACAGCTGCTTTCATACAGTAGTTTGTAGTGTGGAATTGTACCATGGAGCCAAATGCTTAAAAGGGACCCTCCTGTGTTTTAAAGGAGCTATTTTATCCAGAGCTGACTGAAGGGTTAAAATGATCCAGACTATCTAATGTTAATGGAAAAGGGGAAGATCGAAAAAGATCAAAAATAGATCCAGCAAAGACAGAGGGACATATATTTTTAAGGTTTCTAAAAGAAATTTGTAATTTACTGTTAAGTGCATGAAGAGGCATTTAGAATGTGATAAGTGGTCAGAGAGGCCCAAATCAGTGCTTTGAGTGTTGCCAACAGGTAAGCCAGATGTACAGTCCTGGTCTAATATGTGAACACCAGAGTGGGCAGGAAAATTAACATGCTGCATCAAGTCAAAACACTCCAATTGGGATAGGAATTCATTTTTAAGCATACATGTAGGAATGTCAATATAGATATTCAAATCACCTACAAGAGCAACTGTCAGGGCAAAGTGATCTGAGTTAGTAGTTTGGTCAGATCATTTGAAGTCCCATTGTATTTTGGAAGACCATAGAGAACCATAAGTAAGATAGGACCAGATTTTGTTTGATTTTAAGAGGCAAACATGTGAAGAACAATGGATATTAAATAAGTATTCTTTTTATGTTCAGTTCAGATCTAAAAATTAAAGGAAGTCTGCTGCCTGAGCTGCAAGCTGCTACAGATTAAACATAACCAGATCGAGTCGCCTTAGTTAGATAGATTAGGATTTTGCCATGTTTCAGTTAAGCACCACATACCAAGTTTGCTGTCTGTAAAGAATTTAGATGGTATTTACCATTGATAAACCTTGTGAAGCAAGGCAATATTAGCAGCTAAGTGTCCATTGAGTGCAGATCCACATCCGGATTTTATTTCAGTGTAGTGTAGATTTGGCACATTAATACCCTTATTCTCAAAGATGGTGTCTTTCAGAATGAAATGAAATTCACAGTCACAGCGTGGCGACGTCTCAATCCGCATTCTGATGCCACAAAATACAAACGTCTTTTAAGGCAGTCCAGTCCTACAGTTTGCTTTAGATAAAGGGTTCATCGTGAGGGAATTTCAGCATAGTCTAAATCCAGTATGTATTTGAGAAATAGCAGGGCTGGCTAAAAACCAAAGCAGCAGAGTTAGTGATGTGAGCACTGACAGTAATGCTATGATGGTACAGAGAAAATGCAAACTGATGCTACTGGGTATTTGATCCAGTAAAAATACAGGAAAATAATATAAGATGCACATAAAAATAATTACCTGAGCTCAGGAGGTTCTAGTACACAGCCGTGCCAAATCAATAGATATGATCATCTTAGTGCCGTAAGTCTCCAAGCAAAGCTGATGGTAAAGTGCTAACTATCCACTTTATTGTTAAGAAATATCGCAAGAAATGCACAAGAAAGCCAATCACAGTAGTCATCAGGGCTACTATATGCCTGTGGTAATGCCTTCATTCACCTGTGGAATTCTACATCTCTCCAATAGAGACAGACGCATATAGTGATCTGGTATATTAAAGAAAACTGAATATTCTATTATATCATCTATTATTATATATGAGTGCATTGCCATGTGATTATGAGTGAGAAGTGTCCATAGGAAAAAAAAACTGATGCACATGGGACCATTCAGTTTGATAAACATTAGTAGAATAGAGATCTGTTTGATGAAATTGGTTCTGTATGTTGGAGAAATTCAGTTCACTTTATTATACATGCATTCATTGTCAAACAGACTTGATCCAATTTAGGTTCACAGGTGGCTATAGGAATCATCTTGCACACGGCAGGGAAAAAGCTTCTGCAATGACTCCCAGAAGTACACTAGTACCTTCCCTTTTTCAGTGTGCTTACCTGTAAATAGTTTCCAAACTCTGGTTCTGTGTGGCACCTACACTCATTCTTTGTTCATTATTTCAGACTACCCCAGATCTGAGAAAATTATTGCTTCTCTGGAGCAGTTCTCATTTTCATTTAAGAGTGTCCAGTATGCAGAAGAAAAGGTCCTGTTTAATCCTAAAATTATTTTTTCAGTGTTACACTGTCCTTTCTTAAAAATATAAATATGCTAATATGTTATTTTAAAAGATGAGAAGACCATCACACAACTTATTTATATAAAAGTTACATTTATAAAATCTATATTAACCTACTCAATTGTAAGAAGTATCATTTCCACTTTCACATTCTCACATATTATTTAAATTAAATCCAGCAACCCTGCACAACAACATTTTGGCTCCCTGTTCCCAGTAAGATTATTACAATGCATCCAGAAAGTATTCACAGCGCATCACTTTTTCCACCTTTTGTTATGTTACAGCCTTATTCCAAAATGGATTAAATGAATTTTTTTCCTCAGACTTCTGCACACAAAACCCCATAATGACAACGTGAAAAAAGTTTACTTGAGGTTTTTGCAAATTTATTAAAAATAAAAAAACTTGAGAAATCACATGTACAGTGGAACCTCGGTTCACGACCATAATTCGTTCCAAACCTCTGGTCGTAAACCGATTTGGTTGTGAACCGAAGCGATTTCCCCCATAGGATTGTATGTAAATACAATTAATCCGTTCCAGACCGTACAAACTGTATGTAAATATATTTTTTTAAAGATTATTAAGCACAAATATAGTTAATTACACCATAGAATGCACAGTGTAATAGTAAACTAATGTAAAAACATTGAACAACACTGACACAAACACCCAGGCTCCCTGCTCAGCTGCATGCGCAGGCTCTCTCTCTTAGCATCACGCGAGCCCCCTCCGTCTCTCAGGAGCACACGAGCCCTCTTTCTCTCTCTGTAACATTGCAGCAGTTCGCGCTATAGCCTTACAATCCGATCGTTGTATAAACACTTTTTTTTTTTTAAATGAGTTTTAAGCACAGGGAGGAAAAAAGGAACATTTGAACAAATCCGAACTTTATTTAAAAGCCAACCAAGACAGTAACATTGCAGGAGTTCACGCTAATAGAATTACAACCCGATCGCTGTAAACACTCTTTTTAAATGAGTTTTAAGCACATGGAAAAAAATAAACATTTGAAAAAAAGAGAAAAGTAACATTGCAACACTTTCTTCTCAAGACTCTTCACTTGATTAGAAGCCATGGTTAACTGCAAAAGCACATGAAATACTGTAGAGCACAAAGAGTTCACAGGTAAAGCACGCACATCTGACTGAGAACAATGAACAGGGAGAGGCTGAACACGTGCTTAAATACAGTAATCGGTGCGCACGAACCGGAAGGGAAATGAAATAGAGCACAAAGAGTTCACAGGGAAAGCACGGAAATCATCGGCGCGCACAAACAGAAAGGGAAACTGGCTTGTTCGTATACCGAGTGTATGGTCATGAACCAAGGCAAAAGTTTGGCAAACGTTTTGGTCGTAAACCGAGTTGTACGTGTACCGAGATGTTCGTGAACCGAGGTTCCACTGTACATAAGTATTCACAGCCTTTGCTCAATACTTTGTCGATGCACCTTTGGCAGCAATTACAGCCTCAAGTCTTGTTGAATATGATGCCACAAGCTTGGCACACCTATCCTTGGCCAGTTTCGCCCATTCCTCTTTGCAGCACCTCTCAAGCTCCATCAGGTTGGATGGGAAGCGTCGGTGCACAGCCATTTTAAGATCTCTCCAGAGATGTTCAATCGGATTCAAGTCTAGGCTCTGGCTGGGCCACTCAAGGACATTCACAGAGTTGTTCTGAAGCCACTCCTTTGATATCTTGGCTGTGTGCTTAGGGTCGTTGTCCTGCTGAAAGATGAACCGTCGCCCCAGTCTGAGGCCAAGAGCGCTCTGGAGCAGGTTTTCATCCAAGATGTCTCTGTACACTGCTGCAGTCATCTTTCCCTTTATCCTGACTAGTCTCCCAGTTCCTGCCACTGGAAAACATCCCCACAGCATGATGCTGCCACCACCATGCTTCACTGTAGTGATGGTGCCAGGTTTCCTCCAAACGTGACGCCTGGCATTCACACCAAAGAGTTCAATCTTTCTCTCATCAGACCAAAGAATTTTCTTCTCGTGGTCTGAGAGTCCTTCAGGTGCCTTTTGGCAAATTCCAGGCGGGCTGCCATATGTCTTTTACTAAGGAGTGGCATCCGTCTGGCCACTCCACCATACAGGCCTGATTGGTGGATTGCTGCAGAGATGGTTGTCCTTCTGGAAGGTTCTCCTCTCTCCACAGAGGACCTCTGGAGCTCTGACAGAGTGACCATCGGGTTCTTGGTCACCTCCCTGACTAAGGCCCTTCTCCTCCGATCGCTCAGTTAAATGGCCGTCCAGCTCTAGGAAGAGTCCTGGTGGTTTCGAACTTCTTCCACTTACGGATGATGGAGGCCACTGTGCTCATTGGGACCTTCAAAGCAGCAGAAATTTTTCTGTAACCTTCCCCAGATATGTGCCTCGAGACAATCCTGTCTCGGAGGTCTACAGACAATTCCTTTGACTTCATGCTTGGTTTGTGCTCTGACATGAACTTGAACATGAACATGAACAGGTGTGTGCCTTTCCAAATCATGTCCAGTCAACTGAATTTACCACAGGTGGAACTCCAATTAAGCTGTAGAAACATCTCAAGGATGATCAGGGGAAACAGGATGCACCTGAGCTCAATTTTGAGCTTCATGGCAAAGGCTATGAATGTGCTTTTTCAATTTTTTTATTTTTAATAAATCTGCAAAAACCTCAAGTTAACTTTTTCATGTTGTCATTATGGGGTGTTGTGTGTAGAATTCTGAGGAAAAAAATGAATTTAATCCATTTTGGAATAAGGTTGTAACATAACAAAATGTGGAAAAAGTGATGCGCTGTGAATACTTTCCGGATGCACTGTATATCAACCTATTAAGTCTAGGCTACCCTTTCCCAAAGCTAACAATCCCTTTTTTTCTCTTGAGTAATTTCCAGACAGTCCTAGGCCACTCAAGAAATAATTCCCTCCATCAGGTTGTCTTCTCCTGATTGGTTTTTCCAGTGGGAAGAGCTGAGGGCCTCTTATCTACATGTCTAAACCACTTTAACTGTCTTTAATCTAAAGAAGTAGAGATTCAATGTGGAAGTCCTTGTGTGTTTTTAAACTCCTAACCCTAGCATGCTATTGGAAGCATGCATCCAAAAAAAAAAAATGTCAGACAAATATTCTTCACAACTAGGTAAACACCTGGAAATAAAACTCAGTATAGATGAATGAATGCCACATGCAGGCAAAACGAACATCGAGTACAAAAACAAGATAGGCACTTTGACATACAGCAAGCAAACTATAAAGACAACTTTGGGGTGTATGTTAATGTAACGTTATCATTCTCCAGGTAATGCTCTGAATCAATTAAAACTACAGATACAATTTTTGTTATGCTCTAAATGCAGCAGAGTATAAATAAAATAACATTATTCTAACACCTTAATAATCACTGGGAAGATTAAACAATAGTAATAGTAAATAGTAATACATTTTATTTATATAGTGCCTTTTTCATGCTTAAGATTGCTCCCATGCTTCACTGAATCTCTCAGAAAGAAAAGCATGGTATATATAACAGATACAAATAATCTCTACATAGAACACTAAAAACGGATAAATATAGGATATACAAAGCATTAAATAAAATTAAAGAAAATTAACAAGAGTAAAATACTAAATTCAATACTAGAAGAAAAGCCTGAACAAGTAGCATACTTTGTGATATAAAACACGCACAAATTACCCTGAGCATGTGGTTGGAGAAGTGAACTGAAAGAAGGGGCAGAATGTTAGGTTAAGTTAAACCCCTTTCCTGTACAGATGAGTTTTAAGTGTTTTGTTTTTTTTTTAAGAATGCATTGAGTCAGCTGATCTAATTATTTTAGGATTGTCAAGCTGTAGGCCCTGTCACCTATAGATTACCGGTTAGTGTGGGGCACAACAAGATTGCCAGAAGCAGAGGACCTTAGTGGACAATCAGGAGCATATTGATGGAGAAGGTTACTGATGTAGTCCAGTGCAAGGCCATTTAAAGCTTTGTAGATTTGTAATAGAATTTTTTTTCCAATCCTGTAAGACACATGGAGCCAGTGAAAGAAAGTAGGATGGATGTTATGTACTTGCTGTTGCTGGTCAATGTCAAGACTCCTGCAGCAAAGCTTTGAACCAACTGGAGCTGTAATAACAGGATAGAAGTGGCACCTGCCATTAGGGAGTTACAATAATTGATGTGGGATATGGTAAAAGCATAGACAAGTTTCTCAGCATTAGAAAAGAAGAGAAAGGAGCAAACACGGGATATGTTATGGAAGTGGAAGTAAGAAAGTTTCTTTATGTGGGTGGAATAAGAAGGGGAGGAATCAAAAATGACACCAGGATTCCTGCATTAGAAAAAGGTCAGATGAGAGCATTGTCAAGGGTGATTGAAAACTACCTAATTTTCTTAAGTTGCACTTTGGTGCCAGTTTGCAGGAGTTCCATTTTTTGCAGTTTAATTTTAAAGAGTTATGCTCCAGACAGGTTTTTAATTCACTTAGGCAAGTTGTTAGTCGAGAAAGCTCCTTTGACGTTTTCCTGATAATCTTTTCAGTTGTCTCTGCATAATGTTATAAATAATATTTTATTTTCTATCTGAACCACAGACTTTAACAGTCCATTCATTACATTCCTGTCCTTTTTAAGCCCTATATTGTCTTCTGCAGCGGCTCCCCACAGTGCCCTAGTACCTTCCTTTTTCCAGTGTGCTTTGACTTGTAAATAGTTTCCAAACTCTTGTTTTATGTGGTACCTGCACTCACTCTTAGTGCATTACTTCACACTATCCTAGATCTGAGAAAATTATTGCAAAGTTTTAGTGTCCAATAAAAGTGTCCAGTATGCTGAAGAAAGTTATTTTCTTTTCACCTGCTCTTCATCTCACCACTCAAAATATGCAATCTACTACTTCATGTGTAGTTTAGATGTTCACTTGTAAAAGTGTGTGGTG
Source organism: Erpetoichthys calabaricus (assembly GCF_900747795.2). Taxonomy (NCBI): domain Eukaryota; kingdom Metazoa; phylum Chordata; class Cladistia; order Polypteriformes; family Polypteridae; genus Erpetoichthys; species Erpetoichthys calabaricus. Next base: position 111,959,487 of record NC_041394.2, on the reverse strand, counting down.
GGGGGGACCTTATTGATTCTAAGGCTCTTTTTAATTGTTTTGTTCTGCTAGTTTCTTTACGAACCTATTTATTTTCTATGGCTCCCATTTTTATGATTCTCTCTGTATTATACTAAAAGATTTCAGTTTTTGTGGGCTGATTTACAGTCTGATTCTTGCCTAGGAAAATTATATTATCAACATGCTAGTAATGATCTACCTTTTCCTAGTCCAAGTAGCTAACCAGGTCTCTCATTGTCTGATAAATACATAGTTTTTGTTTTATATAGTAAAACATGCCCCTGCATATTTTTACCTTCAGGACAAAAGCTAACTGATTTTGTGGTGCATCAGCAAATGGTGAACATGCATTAGCTAAATTGTTTGTTGTGTGTCATTTATTTTCATGTAACATTCCAGCAGTGTTTATAAGGCATTTATGTAACCTATCTCTTTCCAAGTACTGGTAGGTCTACTAAGTGGCTACACAGAGAGAGTTTAAAAAAATTGGTGCAGTTGGGTTAAAACAGTGAATCTGCATCAAATCAGGAAAATCAATTATATTCTATTTTCAAATTACTGTGGAGTGACAAACTGAAATCATCTCTCGTGTCCTGTGAGTTTTCCAGCTAAAATACAAGAAAGAAACCTGTCCCTTGCCATTCCCTAGCAAATACTGGCATATACTGCATCACGACAATACATGTACCACAAAATATTGTCCTAGCTACTATACAGCTTGTGGGCATGTAGTGTTTATCCAATTCTTTGTTTTTATTCTTAGGCTGGTTTTAATTCTCACTGTGAAACTTGTTTTTTCAATGAGATGTAAAATTTAGAAAGTTGCAATCTTTTAGACTGAAGCTCAAGATTTCTGTGTTAATAAAGACAAACATGATCCCAATATGGTCCCAAAGTAACAGGAAATGATGGAGAAAATTGGAAAGCTCCCCAAGATTTAATATCATGTACACTTTTTTGAAAGTAGGGTACCTGCAGATTCACACTCAAAGGTGTGAAGGAATGTAATGTCTTGCCTGCTGAAACTATAGCTTTATCCCTTGACTTGCCCAGAATGAATGAGAAAGGTATGGGCTTCAAAAATTAGCTGTGGGAAATTAATGTAAGTGCTCATATGTAGAGAAATTTATAATCACATCAATCTGTAATATTCAAACTTTTAATGGGAAGTTTTTAAACTTATTTTTTAAAACTCAGCAGTCTCCCCATCCATCTGTTCTCTTTTAATCTTTTTTAAAAATCTCACAGAACATCTAACAGTTTACTTTCATTTCATTACTTTCCATTGTGCTCGTTGATGTTTGCCCAGTGTCCTCTTACAAAGTAGTCCTCGCCACAACTATCTGCCCTAGCATTGTTTCTGTATCCTATATTGTATTGTTTTTAATGCTTGCTAAAAAGGTGCACTGGATCAACATATTTAAAGGTGAAGATACAAGATTATACTTAGGGCAAGCCTTTCTAACATTTAATGTCTCATATTTAGCCTTTATAGGAATTTTTAAAATAGGATACAGTTTTCCAGATTTGGTTTTGTTACTGTACTTTATTTATTTTGAAATCCCACTGTTTATTTAAACAATTAACTGCTGATGATTTCACAGGTGCATATGCTATTAAATAGCTACTTCTCTTTGGCATTTAATTCCCTGTTTCCACTCTTTTTTCAGTTCTCATTGTTGGATACAATTTAGAATTGAAGAATTTTAAAATATAAAAAAAAAAATTAAAAATGAAATGAAGAATAGACACCATGTGAAAATGTACAGATTTCACATTAAATTGTCTCACCATCTGGAAAATGAGAGTAGACAAATATAATTTACCTACATGAAGAATTAATCAGAAGCAATGTTATTTTTTCAAATTGTGTCAGTTAACAAACAGCAAACACAGGTTCAAATGAAATGAGCAGATATTCCTTAGTTTTTTCTGCTTCTGAAATCATTAAAAAGCACCTGGTTGAAAAAAATAAACAAATTAAACAACCCTGTCATTCAATTCTGCATTGATACATTAGCCTGTTTAATTAATATAGTAGTCCGATTAATATGAAGAATTGGTTGCAACAAAAATCCGCACCAACTGTGGCACTCAATGGACTAAGCAGAGCAATTGGATATTAGAGTTATAACCTTGGGCCTCATGTATACCACCATGCGTAAACTTCGCACTAAAACGTTGCATATGGACAAAACTGGAAATGTACATATCCACAAAAATATTCAGATGCACAAAACTGCGTAAGCAAAGTTCCATGCACTTTCCCTTTATAAATCCCAATCAGCATGAACTTTAACACACATGCACGTGCACACAGCCCCACCCCAACTCTTCCTTGAATTTTGTCTTTTGTTTTATTAAAAGACAATGGCAAAAGCACATGTAAAAACGAATTTCAGCAAATGTGAAGTGGAGGCAAGAAAAAATGTACTGTTTGTTGGCTGAAGTAGTGATATAAGCAACAAAAGGGAATTGATCATGTGACAGAGAGAGGCACGGAAACACTCAAAGGTTCTGCTTCAGAAAGTTCCACAGTGCCCAAAATAAAAATTTGCAGTCCACCATCTGTTTGTTCTGTTTCAGACAATATTACAAAAGCTGACCCCTGTGGCGGTGATGGGGTACTGTGCCCAGCACATCTTCAGGTGCTGGTTGCGCATACACCTCTGCCTCATAAACCGCTAGGTGACCATCTGCCTGTGTGCTGACGGATGCTGTACCTGAGTCACAAAATGCAATTGTAGATGCTGTAAGAGATGTGGCCAGTGAACTAAGTGATTTAAGTGCTGTACTATGTGATATTGACCACAAATTAAATGAATTGGTTAAAAAGCAAATGCTGCATCTGATTACCTGATTTTATATTCTGGTAATTACATTCAAATGCCTTTTGCCTGCCGCACTAGTTGAAAAAAGTACCTGCGACTGTGTAGAGTTGCCATTTTTATAGGCTCTCCTGGTATAGATGATATGTAATGCCAGCTCATTCTTATGGTGATTCATCCCTGGCTGTTGTAGCTTGTCCAGTGCCGTTGCAATACCAATGTGCATTTTGTTGACCACTCTGATTACATTGGGAAATTCAGACTTTGCTGCATATTGCACTTTGTTTGCCAGTTCAACCACAGTGTAAGGAGATCTTATTTATCTGGATGGCAAGCAGATAATACCATCTCATACAGCTGGCATGGTGTGACTTAGTGATGCTTGTGAAATACCCGTTCGGTCAGCAAGTTCACGTTGAACAGCTCTTGTGGCTAAAAACCCGAGGGTGGACAGAACTTGCAAAGGAGCAGGTAGAGCACAATTCCTCATAGTCTGCCTCTGTAAACCTGGCACCAGTTCAGCACACAGCTCCAAGAGGATAGCTTTTGGAAATCAACTTAGAAGCCAGTCTTCATCACCTGAAGTGTGCTCTGTTCTAATTCTTCCATTTGCAATGTCTTCTAACAGCACTAAAGCAGCAGTGATATGAATAGTTTGGCTGTTTAATGCACCAGTATATTGTTACAGAATGATTATAATCAAGTGAATTAAATTTGTAAATGATATGCAATTAATTTTGGTGTATTTGATAATCCATTGTCATGGATGCAAACCTTAAAAAGAAAGGGACACCACACAGAAACAGTAGCACTGCTTTGATGCTGGGTGCTGCCCGTTTGCAAAACCAAGCAGAAACTTGCATACACATAGTGTGAGGCTGCTATGAAAATGTGCAAGGCTTTACGCCAAGTTTAGTTTTTATACATCTTGAAGTGTGCGTGGAAACTGGTGTAGGCAACATTTTTGTGCTTATGCACCATTTATATATGAGGGCCCTTTTGACTACTCAAAATGTGAATATCAGATATAATTTAGTATATTAAAAGCATATTAAAATATTTTAAAATTCAAACTGTATTAATATCTCTAATGGAATAAAAAAAAAGAATCCAATTTGAGATGTCCCACTGCTACATATATCAAAAGTTATATTTTAGATATCTCAGATTTATTTCCCAACTCTTCAAAATTGAACTGAAGACATCTACAACATTCATTTTGAACTAGTTGGAAAAAAAATTATAGATATCTCAAATTTCAATTCTCATTGATCAATGAGATATTTTAGATATCTTAAATGTATTCTTAAATCCTGTAAAAAGAAGGAATTAATTGTTAAAGTGGCTTGAAATGCAAGCATCCAGAAAATAGAAAACTAAGGGTCATAGCTTACAAATAACCCTGCAACCACTAAAAGAAAGTGCAACGGCTGTCTTAAGTTTAATGGAAGTAATAAATCATAATTTGAAAAATCGGAATGACCAGTATTCGTAATAAAGCAACATGAATAAAAAATAACACCACATTTAAACATCCTTCAACTTGTAACTTGTCTGGCCGTGCTACAGCTTGTAGCGGTCTGGAGTCGTTCAGATTCACACCGTCATAGAAACTGTGATTTGTTTATTTGTTTGGTGAGAACCCCAGCACTATGACCAATCAAGCACTATTAACACCACAGGCAGGCACAAGGCAGTCCATACATCCTTGCAGGTATGCTGATCCAGCTAGGAAATAGTCCTTTAATTCATAGTGCTGCTACAAGGTCCAAAAAGAGGATACAAGCAAACCACAAGTGTTACTTTCTCATCTGTGTGCTTTTATTATGGGAGTTGTAGAATTAATCTGTTGCTGTAAGAAAGATTCTATAAGTGGTGTACACTAATAATATTGATGTGGTTTTCAAAGGGTTTTCTTAAACGTTATTATAAAGAAAACATATAGTAACACATCACGCTGTAGAGTAATGCCAAAATGATTACTCCAGCATTAAGTTTTGTAATCTCAGACTACCACTTACTCGAAGACCTGTGCCTGCATTCCCATGTTTGTCATGGACCAGGTCACTTCATCATAAATACACTACAACTGTCTACATCTCCTATATCTTTTGAATCCACTCATGTAAATTATATTGCATTATCCATTCAGCTCTATATATCATAATTTAAATTTAACTCTGCTCTCTTCCCAATTGTTGTAAAATCAACTAGGTTAAACCTTCTCCTGTTCACCATCTATATTAGTTAATCAGTTCTACGAATTTACTTCAGGATAATCTGCTTTGGGTCTCGAATGCACCATTTCTTCTATTAATTCCCACCTTGCTTTATATTTATTGAGATCTCCCATAGCTGTTACTAGACCTTGCTTCTGCATTATGGAGTTATGTCTTATTTGTAAGTTAAAAAAAATGTATAGCATTGCCCACAAAATTAAAGTTCTTTACTTCACACAAATACCACAGTTATTTAAAATAATTGTACTGCATTAAGGTGTTGTTAAGTAAAATTATTCAACTTTTTATTGTATCTTCCCTCTCCATTTGAAACTAATAATTTCCAGTCTATGTTGTGTTATTGTATTATTTGTGTTTTTGGGAAATATCATAAGTAGTAAAGAGTTTCCTTGTTTTTCATCTCAATAAAATTTTTATTTTTTTTTAGGTGAGGAAGACATTCTTTACATTGGCTTTCTGTGACTTTTGCCGGAAGCTTTTGTTTCAGGGATTTCGGTGCCAGACATGCGGTTACAAATTTCATCAAAGATGCAGCACAGAGGTTCCACTAATGTGTGTTAACTATGACCAGCTTGAGTAAGTAAATAATCTATAAATATCTTTAATGTGGACTTTTTGAAATATATGCAAAATGAAGAAACATAGATGAAAATGTAACATTAAAATACATTATGCATAACCTAGTATAAACTTTTTCAAATTAAATATTAACTCACCATTTTACTTTTATTTAGAGTGTCAGTTTTTTTAGGGCATTATCGTTATTTTTTAAAAAAAAAATTTTAGGGAGAATGCTTTAATTTGCATCGTTGTGGTGTAGACTATAATATCGCAAAGTATAAGCCACTTTAATTAAATATATATCCATCCATCCATCCATCCATTTTCCAACCCGCTGAATCCGAACACAGGGTCACAGGGGTTGCTGGAGCCAATCCCAGCTAACACAGGGCACAAGGCAGGAACCAATCCCGGGCAGGGTGCCAACCCACCGCAGGACACACACAAATACACCCACACACCAAGCACACACTAGGGCCAATGTAGAATCGCCAATCCACCTAACCTGCATGTCTTTGGACTGTGGGAGGAAACCAGAGCACCCGGAGGAAACCCACACAGACATGGGAAGAACATGCAAACTCTACGCAGGGAAGCGAACCCGGGTCTCCTAACTGCGAGGCAGTAGCGCTACCACTGCGCCACCGTGCTATTTAGAAGTACTATTTATCTTAGTGGTATAACTGACTGACTATTTATCTTAAATAAGAGTTACAATGATGCTACTACACATAATCTGAGACTGAAATCTAATTCACTAACAAATTAAAAAAAAAAGCATTATTTAAATATAAAAGTATTTGAACCAACACTGTATTTTCTACACAAAAAGTATTACGAAGGAAGTAAAAGGTGTCAGTGTGTATCCTTCTATGTTTGATGAATGGTTCGATGTGGTGGAGCAAATCATCAAACTTAAATGCTGACATTCGAAAGTCTTCATGGTGCTTTTCTTCATCCTTTTCTCGCATAGGCAATACAAATGTCACATATTCCCAATCTTAATGACGCAATACATTTAAGGGTCTTAAAGGTCATCTTCTGTGTCGATGTTGCCATCTTTTTTTGCACCTTTGCAACAGCATCAGAATGCAAAGAATTTTTACAACACAGAGAAAGCTGACATTATTTTCTCATCGTGGTGATGGCTTGCACTGCAACCTGGTGGAATCCTCCAGATTTACAAGTGCAAACAGTACACTGCTTACATAGTAGCAGCATCCGCAAGCATTTGCACTGCGTAGCATTAAGTATGTCCTGGCCCTTAGGTGTTTTGTCTCCAATTTACAAATTTTCCTTATGGCTGTTCTAAGTGCTTGTTAAATTTAAATTGATTGGTTGCTTAAAAATGGTACTTTGTAGAGAGGTGCTGTGACAGCTGTAGCTTTGAAGAGATCCATAATAGTTACAGAGACAATACCAAAACTGAAGTCACACTAGTACTCCAGCTGTGATTTTATGAATATCACTTTAAGCTGAAGCATCAGTTGTGGCTAGTTTAAGCATATTCCAGCCTCAAAGGGCAAAAAATCAAGAACCAGCATTTGAAGAAGACATCAGTCTATAATAGCACACTTACCAAAACAACATGTGTTCTGATAAAATTTATTATTACCATATAACCAAATGTTGTGCACACATATAGTATCTCGTTTAAAACGGTCTGAAAAGTGCCCAAGACTAGATCTGAAGTGTGAATACTCTCAACATGAGCCCTCCTCACTAAGTCATATATTTTGAGAATTCTGTACATTTGAGCCATTTTGACTTAATGTTATTGCATATTTCTCAGCCTAAGATCTACTGTCACTCTTACCCTCTTAACACTTTTAAAGTTAGCAGCAGATGGGAGAACGTTGTGTAAGGAATAATGTATTGTGTTATTCGATATTACATTGTTTACACTAAATAGTATCATTTTTTAATTAGAAGATTCTAAGTCCACCTCAAGAGGAAATCCTTTTTATTGTTTAACAAAGGCTTTTATCCAAGGCTGCTTAAAAAATATTATACCTAACACATTTAAATGACAAGGAGATACAACATTTACAAACAGAAAGCAACATCGAAACAACTACACAGTAAGCTTACTACTAGAGTTACTTCTAAGCCTGTCATTCAGACAAACATCAGGTAGTGATCCATTGAGGTTGAGAGAGATTCTGCCACTGTGTAATATGATAGTCTTACAATTGCAGTAGAATTCCAAAGCCTGCTTACTCACTTTGGGATGTGAGTTCCCTATAGCTCAACTAGATTAACAGCTTCTTTTTAACTTGGAAGCCTTTTGTTTGTGACAGGCCTCTCTCTGATAGGACATGAAATGGAGAAAAATGGGGCCATAAATGATTTTCTTGCCCATGACCGCTTGACCGCTGATTGGGTCAGTACAGTAATATACAGTGCATCCAGAAAGTATTCACAGCGCATCACTTTTTCCACCTTTTGTCATGTTACAGCCTTATTCCAAAATGGATTAAATTCATTTTTTTCCTCAGAATTCTGCACACAACAACCCATAATGACAACATGAAAAAAGTTTACTTGAGGTTTTTGCAAATTTATTAAAAATAAAAAAACTGAGAAATCACATGTACATAAGTATTCACAGCCTTTGCTCAATACTTTGTCGATGCACCTTTGGCAGCAATTACAACCTCAAATCTTGTTGAATATGGTGCCACAAGCTTGGCACACCTATCCTTGGCCAGTTTTCCCCATTCCTCTTTGCAGCACCTCTCAAGCTCCATCAGGTTGGATGGGAAGCGTCGGTGCACAGCCATTTTAAGATGTCTCCAGAGATGTTCAATCGGATTCAAGTCAGGGCTCTGGCTGGGCCACTCAAGGACATTCACAGAGTTGTCCTGAAGACACTCCTTTGATATCTTGGCTGTGTGCTTAGGGTCATTGTCCTGCTGAAAGATGAACTGTCGCCCCAGTCTGAGGTCAAGAGCGCTCTGTAGCAGGTTTTCATCCAGGATGTCTCTGTACATTGCTGCAGTCATCTTTTCCTTTATCCTGACTAGTCTCCCAGTTCCTGCCACTGAAAAACATCCCCACAGCATGATGCTGCCACCACCATGCTTCACTGTAGGGATGGTGCCAGGTTTCCTCCAAACGTGACGCCTGGCATTCACACCAAAGAGTTCAGTCTTTGTCTCATCAGACCAAAGAATTTTCTTTCTTGTGGTCTGAGAGTCCTTCAGGTGCCTTTTGGCAAACTCCAGGCGGGCTGCCATACGTCTTTTACTAAGGAGTGGCTTCTGTCTGGCCACTCTACCATACAGGCCTGATTGGTGGATTGCTGCAGAGATGGTTGTCCTTCTGGAAGGTTCTCCTCTCTCCACAGAGGACCTCTGGAGCTCTGACAGAGTGACCATCGGGTTCTTGGTCACCTCCCTGACTAAGGCCCTTCTCCCCCGATCGCTCAGTTTAGATGGCCGGCCAGCTCTAGAAGAGTCCTGGTGGTTTCGAACTTCTTCCACTTACGGATGATGGAGGCCACTGTGCTCATTGGGACCTTCAAAGCAGCAGAAATTTTTCTGTAACCTTACCCAGATATGTGCCTCAAGACAATCCGGTCTCGGAGGTCTACAGACAATTCCTTTGACTTCATGCTTGGTTTGTGCTTTGACATGAACTGTCCACTGTGGGACCTTATATAGACAGGTGTGTGCCTTTCTAAATCATGTCCAGTCAACTGAATTTACCACAGGTGGACTCCAATTAAGCTGCAGAAACATCTCAAGGATGATCAGGGGAAACAGGATGCACCTGAGCTCAATTTCGAGCTTCACGGCAAATGCTGTGAATAAGTACTTATGTACATGTGCTTTCTCAATTTTTTTATTTTTAATAAATTTGCAAAAACCTCAAGTAAACTTTTTTCACGTTGTCATCATGGGGTGTTGTGTGTAGAATTCTGAGGAAAAAAAATGAATTTAATCCATTTTGGAATAAGGCTGTAACATAACAAAATGTGGAAAAAGTGATGCGCTGTGAATACTTTCCGGATGCACTGTAGTATGTATTCAGAAAGAGAGAAAAGACATAAAAATCTTATGCATTAACAAGGTTTGATGTAAAGAGGTATGTCTTCAAGAAGTGCTTAAAATCATTAGATTGGGAGCAGTTAGGAAAGGTATGTGAAGCACATTACATCGTTTGGGTAGCATGTATGTTGAGTGAGAGCATGGACAGTCAACTGGCCAAGACTGGCTAAGAAAAGACGAAGAGAATCAAGGTATTTGGTATCTGAGTTAGGCAAGGATCTATAGATCTAAACAGACGTTTTGAACGGGGACCAAGAGAAAGTTAGAAGTAGTATAGTTGAAGTATGTAACAGAATAATTAGTTGCATTCTCTATAACTTAGGTGAGATAGCATTTGCTGGCACCCATACTATGCGAGAAAGTTGTATTATAGCCAAGAGAGAATTAGAGATTCAGTTATAAGTGACAGTTGAAGTTTTGAATTTTGTGAATTTTCTGAATGTTGAGAAGAAAGAAATAGGACTGTATCAAAAAATAATTCTGATTCAGTGGCAAAAACAGTAGCTTAATTTTTACACTCTCTACCATATTCCTGTGATATTGTAGAATTTACTGCTGGTGCAGGTAGAACTGTGTTGGTTATAACAGACTGTGGATACCCCAGTGGTTTATTTTTCTGCTGGTTAGAAATTTTGTTTTCCTGTTTTCTTTTTGTCAGCTGGTGAAATCTCAGTTGTAATGTTAATATACTTTTTTAGCCTTTTCATTTTTGTTTGTAGATTGAAATTGCTGTGTTTTACTGTTTGTTCTTTTTGTCTGCATGTACGTAACTGCTATATAGTTTATTACTTTTCTGCTGATACATTTATAGTTTTAAATTTCTGTACAGAGTATGACCATACTCGTTGAAGAGGTTCTATACAAAAAAAAAAAAGCAGAATTAAGTTGATACAAATGCACACCACATTTCATCATGGTGCTTGATGGCAAAAGGGTAACACTGTAAATGGGGAATGCAGTATTGAATAGGTTAAGATTAAACTATATGTTTTTTATCCATGATAAGATGACAGATTCAGTTGGATTTCTTTTTTTTTTTTTTTTTGATATTTTATTAATTTTTATTGTAATCATTCTATATAAATAGATCAATTTATAACCAAACAAATTAAAGACAAATCAAACCCCACCCCTGAGAAGGAGAGCTTAGCTAAAGGAGAATTGCTTAGGGCTTTTTAATAAGACAACAATAAGCAAAGGAAAGGGAGAAATAAATATATATGTAAATAAGAGATGGAGAAGGGAATTAAATGCGGTAATAGTTATTTCTCTTATTCTAAAACAATATTGATCAGATCCTGCCAGGTTTTGAAAAAATTTTGTACAGATCCTCTAACTGAGAATTAGATTTTTTCCAATTTCAAATAATATAAAACATCGGTTTCCCACTGACTTATCAGAGGAGAGTTAGGATTCTTCCAATTTAACAGAATAAGTCTGCATGCCAAAAATGTAGTGAATGCAATCACCGTTTGCTTGTCCTTTTCCACTTCAAGTCTGTCTGGAAGAACACCGAACACAGCTGTTAGTGGATTAGGAGGGATTGTGACCCCAAGGCTGTCTGAAAGGCACTTGAAAATTTTTGTCCAAAATGATGTTAATTTGGTGCAGACCCAGAACATGTGACCCAGTGAGGCAGGAGCTTGGTTGCAGCATTTGCAGGTTGGATCTTGCCCTGGAAACATTTTGGACAGTTTTAAGTGAGACAGATGAGCTTGATACATAATTTTTAGTTGAATAATTCTATGCTTTGCGCATATGGAGCTCGAGTGAATTCTCTGCTTTGCTATCTTCCACTCCTTTTCTGATATATTGATTAAGAGATCTTCTTCCCAATGTCCTTTCAGATCTTTGAAAGGTAGGGACTCTAATAGGATTTTATATGATGCGGAAATGGTGTTTAATTCCTCGGCATTGAGCAGTATTTTTTCCAGCATTGTGGAGGGTGCGAGGTGGGGGAAATCGGGCAATTTCTGTTTAACAAAATTTCTAATATGAAGATAGTGAAAGAAATGTGTAGCTGGGAGGTTGAATTTTGAACGTAATTGTTCAAAAGATGCGAATACGTTGTCTATATAAAGATCTCTGAGCCATTTTAATCCCAAAACTTTTCCAGGTATTAAAAACTGGATATGTGTGCGAGGGTTGAAAGAGGTGGTTTTCTTGCAGAGGTGCCACCGATAAAAGATTTTCCATCTTAAAATGCTTTCTAATTTGGTTCCATATTCTAAGTGAGTAAAGCACAATTGGGTTATTAGTATATTTGCGATAACTTGCATTTATTGGAGAGCAGAGCAGGGAATATAAAGAAGTACTACAGGATTTTATTTCTATTGCGGACCAGGCCTGTGTATGTTCATTTATTTGTGTCCAGGTTTTTATGGCTTGTATGTTTGCTGCCCAGTAATAAAACTGAAAATTAGGTAGAGCCATGCCACCTTCTGCCTGAGGTCTTTGTAGGGTTGCTCTTCGGATACGTGGGTGTTTTGAGTTCCAAATGAATGAGGTTATTGTTGAATCTAATTGCTTAAAAAATGATTTATTGATATATATTGGAATGGTTTGAAATAAAAAAAGAAGTTTAGGAAGGATATTCATCTTAACAACGTTAATTCTTCCGGCTAGAGTGAGATGAAGGGTTGACCATCTATCCAGGTCTTGCTTAATTTTTTCCATACAGACGGCAAAATTTTGTTGATAAAGAGCTTTATGTTTACTTGTGATATTTACCCCTAGGTATTTAAACTGATCTGCTATGGTAAAAGGTTGGGTGTCCAATCTGATATTATATGCTTGTGAATTCACTGGAAAGAGTATACTTTTATTCAGATTAATTTTAAGACCAGATATCTTTTGAAATTCTGTTATTGCTGTTAGAACTGCAGGGACAGTGTTTTCTGGGTCTGATATATATAAAACCATATCATCTGCATATAGAGAAATTTTCTGTTCCAGTCCTTCTCTGACAATCCCCTTTATCTGATAAGAATTTCGGCAGTGAATCGCCAGTGCTTCAATGGCGATTGCAAACAGCAGTGGTGACAAGGGACATCCTTGTCTGGTGCCACGTTCTAGCTTAAAGTAGTCTGAGCAAATGTTATTAATACAAACTGAAGCTTCTGGATTGCTATACAGTAGTTTGATCCATGCACAAATATTCGGGCCAAACCCAAATTTCTCCAATGCAGTGAAAAGGTAGTTCCATTCAATCATATCAAATGCTTTTTCTGCGTCTAATGATAGTAATATCTCTGGGGTGTTTGATTTTGCTGGTGAATATATAACATTAAACAAGCGTCGGAGATTGGAAGATAGATGTCGGCCTTTAATAAATCCAGTTTGATCCTGTGATATTACCGAGGGCAGCACTTTCTCCATCCTTCTAGCTAGAATTTTTGAGAATATCTTAACATCATTATTCAGGAGTGAAATTGGTCTGTATGATGCACATTGTAACAATTCCTTATTTTGTTTAGGAAAGACGGTGAATAATGCTTGTCGAAATGTTTGACGTAGTATTTGGTTGTCTCTAGCTTCTGTAAATGTTGCCAATAAGAGGGGAGCTAGCTGAGTGGAGAATTTCTTAAAAAAATTTACGGGGTAACCATCAGGGCCCGCTGATTTCCCGCTTTGTAGTGACTTTACAGCATCTAGTAATTCTGTTAGCGTTAGAGGTTTATCCAGTTCCTCAGCACTTAAAGCATCTATTTGTGGTGTCTGTAATGTATCCAGAAATGCAGTAGATTGTGTGTTATCTTCTTTGAGCTCAGTAGAATATAAGGATTTATAATAATCTCTAAATGTGTGCATTATATTTTTATGGTCTATAATTTCTTCTCCATTCGTGTTGGTAATTACTGGTATTGCATTGTGAACTTCTTGTTTGTGAATTTGTTGAGCTAAAAGCTTATTAGCTTTTTCTACGTGTTCATAGTAATGATGTCTAGACTTATAAATAAGTTGTTCAGTTTCTTTAGTTGTTAAGATGTTAAGTTCTGTATGCAGGGCCTGCCTTTTCCTGTAGAGAGCTTCGCTTGGACGCCTAGCTTGTTCTTCATCTATTCTAGTAATTTCGCTTCTTAGCTCTGATATTTTCTTGGTTTCTAATTTATTTCTATGGGAAACAAATAATCTGTCCTCTTAAGAAGGCCTTTAGAGTTTCCCAGAGTGTTCCTGTGGAAACCTCTGTGGTATATATATAAATATATAAATATATAAATTCTGTGCAGTTCTCGTCTGCCAGTAGAAGAGGGTTAAGGCGCCATCTGCGAGGTGAGTGTGAGGGGCTTGTTGATTTTAGCTCCAAGACTAGAGGTGCATGGTCGGAGATAACAATTGTGTCATATTTGCATTATTTAATTGTAGACAAGAAATTATTATCTATAAAAAAATAATCAATTCTTGAGTAGCTATAATGCACTGGTGAGTAGAACGAATATGTTCTTGAGTTTGGGTTAAGAAACCTCCAGGGGTCTGATAAGTTGGGATCATTTAAAAACTGTGTAATTGTCTTTGCAGTATTAGATATCGTCCCCCCTGACACAGGAGTCCTATCTAAGAGTGGATTTAAAACACAATTAAAGTCCCCAGCCATTATAATTTTATGAGTGTTCACATTGGGAATGGATGCAAATAGATTTTGCATGAATTCCTTATCATCAGCATTGGGTGCATAAACATTTATCAAAATCATTTTACTGTTACATATCTCCCTTCAGGGTCCGATACTACATCTGATGCTACAAATGGAACTGTTCTGTGTATGAGAATTCCCACCCCTCTAGTTTTCTTTATAAAGCTAGAATGGAACATTTGGCCAGTCCAGTCTTTTTGTAGTCTGAACTGATCCATGCTTAGTAAGTGGGTCTCCTGTAAAAATACTATTTTAGCGTTTAAGCCTGTTAGGTGAGAGCATACTTTCTTTCTCTTTAATTCGTGATTCAGGCCTTTAACATTCCAGCTCACAAAGTTAACTGTCCCAGCATGGAGACATTGATTCTGAGTTTTTAATGTCATTTTATAGTCTTAACTGGTACTGAGGCAGTTTCAATGAGTTATTGAATTTTAGTATATTGTTGCATTGATATTTATAGTTACAGGGATTAGAAGAATAGATTAGATATAGCCTGCTCTCCTTCTCTCCCCCCATTATCCCCCCCCCCCCCCCATTTTGCCTCCCCACATGAGGCTTGATCCCACTTTACAATGTCCCGGTCCTCTGACATACGAAGAGACAGAGTACGTCCAAAACAGAACAAACCCCACCCCGCAGTGGCCTTAGAGAATTAAAACAAACAAAGAGATATCTATTGCAGCTGAGTTCTTAATACTATCTGCCGAAAATATAATCATTAACAATCTAAGCTTAAAATAATGTTCTGCAATTTTAAAAATTAAAATACAGTGGAACCTCGGTTCACGTCCATAATTCGTTCCAAACCTCTGGTCGTAAACCGAATTGGTCGTGAACCGAAGCAATTTCCCCCATAGGATTGTATGTAAATACAATGAATCCGTTCCAGACCATACAAACTGTATGTAAATATATTTTTAAAAATATTTTTAAGCACAAATATAGTTAATTTCACCATAGAATGCACAGTGTAATAGTAAACTAATGTAAAAACATTGAATAACACTGACAAACACCCAGGCTCCCTGCTCAGCTGCACTCTCTCTCTCTCTCTCTCTCTCTCTCTCTCTCTCTCTCTCTCTCTCTCTCTCTCTCTCTCATCAGCACACAAGCCTGCCTGCTCTCTCTCCCTTATCAGCACACGAGCCTGCCTGCTCTCTCTCTCTCTCTGTCATCAGCACACGAGCCTGCCTGCTCTCTCTCTCTCTCTCTCTCATCAGCACACGAGCCTGCCTGCTCTCTCTCTCTCTCTCTCTCTCTCTCTCTCATCAGCACACGAGCCTGCCTGCTCTCTCTCTCTCTCTCTCTCTCTCTCTCTCTCTCTCTCTCTCTCTCATCAGCACACGAGCCTGCCTGATCTCTCTCTCTCTCTCTCTCTCTCTCTCTCACATTGTAGCAGTTCACGTCTGACCGAGAACAATGCAACACGTGCGGAAATCATCAGCGCGCACAAACCGAAAGGGAAACTGGCTTGTTCGTATACCGAGTGTGTGGTCGTGAACCGAGGCAAAAGTTTGGCGAACTTTTTGGTCGTAAACCAAGTTGTACGTGTACCGAGGCGTTCATGAACTGAGGTTCCACTGTATTAAGATAAAAAAAATAATGAACTCTGGGAATGATTTTAAAAAGTAGTCTAGGATAAACATGGTAATTCCTACTGTAATAGTATAATGTAATAGTATAAATAGTATAAATAGCAATAAACCAAGTGTATGATGTTAAACAGTCTACTTTAAGGTAATAATAAAAAAAAGTATAATGTAATAGTATAAATAGTATAAATAGCAAGAAACCAAGTGTATGATGTTAAACAGTCTACTTTAAGGTAATAAAAAAAACAAATCCTACTTTAATTACTTCCACACTCACGTCAATAACTCTGATTAGGACATAAACATATAATGTCCAGATAAAGAAAAGGATGTATAATTATAATACCAGTCTCTTTAAATATGGATCCAGAGAGCAGATGACAGGTCCTTCCCATGCCTTGATAGAATACGGCTCCTTATTAACTTTCAAAAGAGTGTCGGAAACAGCTTCTTTAATTCCTTTTTGGCCTCTTCTTTGCTTGAAAAAATATAATATTGATCTTGAACTTCCACTTTCAGTTTGGCGGGATACAAGAGGCTGTATTTGATATCGGCTTCCCGTAGCAACTTTTTAATGTCAGAGTAGGCTGCACGTTTTGCAGCTGTTGATGGTGAGAAGTCGGGGAAAATACGAATAAGATTATTTTCAAATATAATTTCTTGCTTGTGTCTGAGAAGTGCCATCACATCAAGCTTACATCGTAGTCGCTTGAAGCGGACAATAAAAGACCTGGGTTTAAAGGTACTAGAACTGTATGTGCGATAAGCAGCTGCTATCTCGATGTCGAGTTTAAAATCATCTCCAATTATTTTAGACAGTAATTCTACGGGAAATTTCATTGGGCTTGAGCTTTCTCGTTTCTCAGGTATACCCTCAATTCTTATATTATTTCTTCTGTGCCCATCTTCCAGGGCCGCAAGTCTGTCTCCGAGTTTTTTGCATTCAGAATTCGCAGCTGTGGCTTTTTCATCAGCGTTAGACGCCAATTGTTCCGCTGTTTCAACTCGAGCCATGAATGCCTGCTTAACGTCATCCAGCTGATCTGTAACGTCTTTAATCTGGTCGGTAAGCATTTTCAGTCTGAATCTATTTTCTTCGATGTGTTCTTCTAATTTCTCAAACATGCCTTTAAAGTTCACGTCAAAACGTTTAAATAGACGCGTTTCCTGGTCTTTGTTATCCTTCTTAAGCTCAATGTTAGACTTCATAAGATCATTCTTGTTTTCCTTCTTAAGCTCATTTATGGCCGTAGCCAGTGTAGCAATCATCTCTTTCAGTTCGGACAGTTCGCTTCGGATTTCATGCTCTGCGAGTGGAAGTGCAGCTCCTGTTACGGCAGGTGCTGCAGGCTCGCGATGAGTAGATGAAACCACATCCCGCAGGTCCTTTTCTAGTCTCGAATGAACCTCAGAAATCGGTGATCCAGCGCGACATGTATCACCTGTATCACTTGCACCTTCGCTCCCATTTTCACTCTCGAATGGAGACGAAACAATGGAGCGGAGTCCCAGGAGATCTGCGCCTTCGTCTGCCTGTTCCAAGTCAGTTTCCGAGAGGCCATACCTTGCACTCGAGCCAGATGTCTGTCCAGACTTTGAAGTAGCTTTAAGTTTCTTTTCCGGTTCTTTCTGACTTTTCTTCTTGTTACTCATGCTTGTATATTGTAGTGGAAGTTGCTTGGTCGGGTTAAATACAGGATACCTCTAAACAATGTGAAAAACGTGGGAAATTAAAGCCGCTGCAAGCGGAGCTCTGCTTCAGACGTCCATCTCCTATAACGGTCGAGACCAACTCCTCTCAGTTGGATTTCTACTGAAACTTGCAGGTGGAAAGGGGCCAATGAAATGAAGATTTGGTGACATCAGCCTAGATATGATAAAATAATTCATGAGAAGAAATAGGAGTGGTTATTGATCAAAAGTCTATAGAAGAAAGGCAAACCTAACACCAATCCTTTGGTTACACATGTGAATAGTTTGAAGAGCAAAAAAAATCTGTAATTATTTTAGACTCAAGTCTCCTTTTTTCATAAAGTAGTAAACTTGCTGCAAACATTCAGTGCTTCTTTTATTGCATGCTATAACTTTTGATATATCACACTGACAATGAATTTTTCTCATAGTTATGACTTGCCTGTCTAAATGCAAACTTTGCTGATTCTGGCATCTCCCCTGTTATAGTATAGATTTTTTCTGTGGGTTGTCCGTTAGATGTGTGCTAAATCCCTTCATATCTGTTTTAGAAGATGAATCACATATGTGATCGTATAGACAAGCAGCTAACATATTTGTAGAATAATGCAGTAACTTTTGCACGTAAATCAATTATTTCTGTGAAACGTGGAAAAAAATCCACAAGTAAATTGTGTTTTAAAGTTTTATAGTTTAAACTGTATAGAGCTATTCCTGATATTATTTTCAGCTTTTATCACAGGTTTCAGTTTAAGAGCTGCTGCCCTAATTTACAATAACATTGGAGGTTTCATCAGTTTGCATCATGATGCAGTGGTTCCAAACTTTTTTTTTTTTTTTTTTAAGTTGTGTAAGATTTCACTTGAACATGTATTTCTGTCATTTTCTCCCCCAAATAGTATTACCCATCAAATAACCCTTCATTTCAGACAAGCAAAGCCGACAAATCAGTGAGTCAGTTGTGGATAGTGCTTTGAGTATTGAGAAAAGCGCTATGTAAATGTAATGAATTATTATTATTATTATTAAATGTTCAGGATGTGAAACTGTAACATGAGCAAATTTGAAGCAAATACTATTTTTAAGAGATGTAGAAAATACACTGCAGCCGTCTTTGTCAATTGAAGAAATTGTGAACCAGTTAACTCTGTTTTTTAAATGATTAATGAAATGTAAGAATAACATAATATTCTACAGATGTTGAAAGCAGTGACTCCCCTTGCCATTAACTTTATTATTTTGTGGATATGTGTTAACCTCACAGAAATCCTTTGATTGTAATCAACCAGATAAACTGCTTACTGTGCCTTTTGTCTTCTATATTATAAGAACTACAATGTTCAGATCTCCTCAAGATTTACATGCTAATGTAATCTAGATATGTTTTTTTAAGAATACTTCTAAATTACTCCTGATAAAAACACTTCCCTGTGTCTCATTTACAGTTTTTTCCATGCTATGCTTGTCCAAATTAAGTGAATGTTTGCACATTGATGAGCTGTTATCCCACCCTGCCTCAAATTTTAAACTGTACCAGATGCTTCCAGGATCTATGAAATGGATAAATCTTGTTCAGAAATCGGATGGATATACAGTATATTTTGGAGGCATCAGCATTCAAGTCTTGTTACTAAGTCAGACCCAGTCTGTGCTCTTTTTTCTAGCCAAATTGTATTTGGAGCAGTCAAGTAGACTGGCTTGTTTCCATCATGGGCTGTACACATTCTGCAGTCAGCTGCATTATTGGCAGTGAGTGCCTTATGAAGTTTATACAGGTTTCTGTTCATAACTTTGAGTGATGAAAAACACATGCGAACAAGAAGAAGGTAGAGTGGATGGAGGGTCATGTGTGACCCATACCCCAAGTCATCAAAAATATACTTTGGTGTTTTCTACAAAGACTGTTTATGGTAAAAAGCTCAAACAGCTGAACCAAAAAACAATGCTCATCAACCGATATGCATTAAAAGTTTTGTTCAGTTTTTTAGGAAGTGCATGTGTGTTTGTCCAGATGAGCAATTTATACATTTTACTGCATTAATATATAATATTAAATATCCAGAAGCAATGTATTTAAGGGTGTATGGCAGAGGATGCTACGATATTTGCTAGACTAAAAACAAGTAGTTAACATTCTGTATCCACCACTTGTAATGCAAGAGTGTTATGAGTATTTTTTACCTCTCAGTTTCTGTGAACATCATCCTTAAAAAAATGTAAATGTATGCTTTTAACTTTACAAGTATGTATAAAACAATCTTATCTCCTGCATACTACTGAAACTTTTAACATGCTCAGAATAGTTTGGACTACATGCTGCTGCATGCATTTGCATACCACGTCTGGAATCACTGGCACCATGAACTGCTCTAAAACTTGACCAACTTAGCAAATTCTGTATTGTATTTAGTTGTGTTTTAGTCCATTTAAAGCTTAATGGAGCACTCATAGAAGAGAATTTTTCAAATGGTACACTAATGCATGTTTTCTTAAGAAAGCATTTTTAATAACTTGCAAACTTTTTCAATAAAGCCTGTTTGAATATTGTAAAGTATACCCTCTTTGTAATGCTTTAAAACGCCAGTTAACAATTCTGTGCCTTTCCCTATTTCTTCATTATAATTTGGTTCATATTCTATGATTGATGAGAATTGAGACAGTTTAAGTAGCTGTATTATTTTTTATTTGAACAGTTTAAATGGTTGATTTTTGTAGCCTTTTTGAATAGCTTGAAGTGCTATATAAATATTTACAGTTAGGTCCATAAATATTTGGACAGGGACAACTTTTTTCTAATTTTGGTTCTGTACATTACCACAATGAATTTTAAATGAAACAACTCAGATGCAGTTGAAGTGCTGATTTTCAGCTTTAATTCAGTGGGGCGAACAAAATGATTGCATAAAAATGTGAGGCAACTAAAGTATTTTTTTAACACATTCCCTTCATTTCAGGGGCTCAAAAGTAATTGGACAATTGACTCAAAGGCTATTTCATGGGCAGGTGTGGGCAAGTCCGTCGTTATGTCATTATCAATTAAGCAGATAAAAGGCCTGGAGTTGATTTGAGGTATGGTGCTTGCATGTGGAAGATTTTGCTGTGAACAGACAACATGCGGTCAAAGGAGTTCTCCATTCAGGTGAAAGAAGCCATCCTTAAGCTGTGAAAACAGAAAAAACCCATCCAAGAAATTGCTACAATATTATGAGTGGCAAAATCTACAGTTTGGTACCTGAGAAAGAAAGCAAGCACTGGTGAATTCAGCAACGCAAAAAGACTTGGATGTCCACGGAAGACAACAGTGGTGGATGATCACAGAATCATTTCCATGGTGAAGAGAAACCCCTTCACAACAGCCAACCAAGTGAACAACACTCTCCAGGGGGTAGGCGTATCGATATCCAAGTCTACCATAAAGAGAAGACTGCATGAAAGTAAATATAGAGGGTGAACTGCAAGGTGCAAGCCACTCATAAGCGTCAAGAATAGAAAGGCTAGATTGGACTTTGCTAAAGAACATCTAAAAAAGCCAGCACAGTTCTGGAAAAACATTCTTTGGACAGATGAAACCAAGATCAACCTCTACCAGAATAATGGCAAGAAAAAAGTATAGAGAAGGCGTGGAACAGCTCATTATCCAAAGCATACCACATCATCTGTAAAACACGGAGTTTATTAAAGCAAAGAAGTGGAAAATTCTTGAATGGCCAAGTCAGTCACCTGATCTTAACCCAATTGAGCATGCATTTCACTTGTTGAAGACTTCGGACAGAAAGGCCCACAAACAAACAGCAACTGAAAGCCGCTGCAGTAAAGGCCTGGCAGAGCATTAAAAAGGAGGAAACCCAGCATCTGGTGATGTCCATGAGTTCAAGACTTCAGGCTGTCATTGCCAGCAAAGGGTTTTCAACCAAGTATAAGAAATGAACATTTTATTTCCAGTTATTTAATTTGTCCAATTACTTTTGAGCCCCTGAAATGAAAGGATTGCGTTAAAAAAAATGCTTTAGTTGCCTCACATTTTTATGCAATCATTTTGTTCAACCCACTGAATTAAAGCTGAAAGTCTGCACTTCAACTGCATCTCAGTTGTTTCATTTAAAATTCATTGTGGTAATGTACAGAACCAAAATTAGAAAAAAGTTGTCTCTGTCCAAATATTTATGGACCTAACTGTATAGGCTTTGCCACTCCTGTTCAGCGCCACTAAATTGATTTCTTCACGTGGTTTATATGATTCACTGGAAAGAGTTGTTCAAAAAGAACATATCATTTGCAAAATGTCCATCACTAGTTCATAAAGAATGGATGGTTCACATGACTGTAAAATATAACGCATGGCTGTTCTGAAAATCTCAGAACTACCAAGAGTGACATGTTAAAATGAGAAAAATTATGTAAAACAATGTTTTGATTTAAAACATGTATGGACTGTGTGCCATATAATGGCTTGTAGAGTTTAACAAAGTTAACTGAACCATTTGAGAGGATTGCCAAAAATATATTAAATTACATTTCACATACTTATAATCCCATTTTGTTAAGGTGGACTCTTAACCTATTTTCAAAAAACTTCAGTTTTCAGAGTTTCAGTAGAAATATGATTATATGAGTTTTAGTGTGGGAGAATTGTCTGTAACTGTTCATCCTCTCTGGCTTTTCTCTATTTGCTTTTCTATTTTCCTTTTCCAAAAGAATACTAGTCAATGATTCTGCTTTGCCATAAAATAATAGTGCATGCAGGTGATATGCTGGTAATTTTTATGGTAAAATGTGTGATCCTCAGGAGCCAAAGAGTTTTGGATACTTTAGCTCAAAAACAATAATTGGTTGAAGCCTTAAGTAATGCACGTTTCCTTTCAACCCCAAGCTGATTGAGAGAGCCTTCTTTATAGTCTGAATAAGGCTCTAGACAAAGTGAACTAAATAAAACTGCTGATATGAACAGTATATTTGCAGCATTAATAGATTGGCATGTATATTTTTACAAGTAAGACTGACAAATAGAAAATGTTGCATTGTGTTGCACATTATAATTTTTATAAGGTCCTAAGAATGCACAGAGATGGATTTTATCATGTGACTTGAATTGATCTTCAAAAACAATTATATGCATGCTGAAGAAATATGGTTCAAGAAAATACTGGACTATGTAAAGTAACATTTATGGGAATAAAGTTATTTTTGTAATGTGAAAGTAAAAGTTGCCAGGGTCATTTTTTCTTATCCATAATTTAAATTTAAGTTTAATGTACTCTAATAGGGTAATTTGTGTTTAAAAGTTAATACATTTGTATACAATATATTTTTATTGTACATTTGCCTGCATTTTCATTTAAACTAGGGGGCTTCGCCAACCCCCATTTTTGTTTTTCCGGATACACACTTTTAAGATTTTTTTTTTTTCTTTGAATTGTTGCTATTTCATTAGTTTCACTTTTATTTCTGAATTTCTGTAAAAACAGTATTTGGAATCTTTCGAGTTCCAGCGTGCTGAATCTTTTTAATGAGGTCAGTGAGACATGTGTTTAATGACTTTGTACCATAATTCAGGATAGCTTTCTCTGTTTGGAATTTCAGCACAGACAAAACGATCACCAGTTAATATTTTTTTTGCAAAGTAACCAATAAATGCATGTGAGGTAAACTCAGTTTTTGAAATTCTCTTGACTTAAACTTCAGAGCCTTACAATATTTACATTCTTCTGACATATCACCTATGTCCATATATTCGATCTCTATTTGCCTTTTCGTTATCTCTCCAAGTAATAATTTCTCTTTCTTTGCGCTAATGCGATGTTAACGTTTTTCTTTTTTTTTTTTTTTTTTACACTGTCCTTTTTTTCTGCTTTCATATTCTGTATCTTGCTCTGCATGTGTTTCACACTTAAGTTTTTTTTTTTTTTTGAGTCTTTTGAATTCCAGTTTTCATTATCTCTAACCTGCTCTGCATGTGTTTGGCCCCCTTGTTTTTTAACATTTTTATGACATTTTACTTTGTTTTCTACTCTGTCTTTTATTTCTGACCTCGCTTTATCCTGCTTTTTTTTTTAATGACACCTGGTCCGTGGTGATTATTTTCCCTTTTTCGAGTAATAATTTGTTTGTCTGCACTCCTGCGATCTTTACATTCTTTTATTTATTTGTAAGTAGATGTGTCTTGCAAGAATCTCATGTTCTACGTCATCACGAGACGGTCCTGGGTCAATCTCTTGGCACAAAGTTTTTATGTTTAAGGTCCCCGTGAGACAATCCGTGGCCAATCTCTCTAGTCTTGTGGGTCTTTTAAGTGTCTTCCGTGATCTTAACGTGAAGATCACGTATCATAGCCATACTGTTTCTCTACAGGATTTTTTTTTTATAATAGAGAGATTCCATTGGGTAGCCATCAGGGCCGGCTGCTCTCTCACTTCGAAATGAGCTTATCCAGTTCCACAGCACTAAGGCTATCAAGCTGTGGTATCTGTAATGAATCAAAAAAACTCATTCCATTGTGTTTTATCTTCTTTAAACTAAGCAGAATATAAGGACTTATAATACTCTTTAAATGTGTAACTTATATTTTTATGGTCAATAATTTAATCTCTCTCTGTGTTGGTAATTGCTATTAATGCATTGCAGTCTTCCTGCTTGTGGATTTGTTGGGCTAAGATCTAATTGGCCTTCTCTCCATGGTCATAATAATGATGTTGTGATGATGTTGTAAGTCAAGAGGTTAAATTTTGATTTGATTCCAAAACCTTTCTTTTCCTATAAAGTACCTCATTTGTAGACCTGGCATATTTTAGATCTACCTTGATAATTTTGCTGATTAACTTGGGCACCATCTTGGTTTCCAATTTATTTTTGTGAGAAAGATATGAAATAATCTGTCCTCTTAAAAATGCCTTCACAGTTTCCCAGAGTATACCTGCTGAGATCTCTGAGGATGCAGTTGTGTCAAGAAAATAATCAATTTGCTTGGATATGAATTCTGTACAGTCACCGTCAATTAATGACAGCGGTTTAAGATGCCAGCTACGAGATGAGTGTGTAGGATGCAGTAATTTAAGCTCCATGATCAGAGAGGTATGGTCAAAGAGAATCATACCATCATACTTACAAGATTTAATAGTGGGCAAAAAATTATTGCCTATGAGGAAATAATCGATTCTTGAGTAACAAATGGGCTATGGGTGAGAAGAGGAAAAGGAGGAGTATGCTCTTATAATCATTTATACTGTAAGTATTTTTCTTCTTAGGCACAGATGATTGTGGATTTTTTTGAAATAGTCTTTGGTTCAATGCAAAATCCCTGTCTAAGTGAAAAATTCTGTAGATACTGAGGCTAACTGATCAGAACATTGCTTGCCACTCTAGTCCACTTTTTATTTCTGGGTTAGCTGATTTCAATTTCTCCTTATATGAAGGGGCAAGAAATATCATGGCATGGTCAGTGCTGCTTAAAGGGGCCAATGAAATAGCACGGTAATTATCAGAGATACTGCTATAACAAAGTTTTCTCCTCACTAGTTGCACATTTCACCCACTGATTCTTTTAAGGAAGCTCAGCTATTTGTTTGAGGCAGCTTTTAAACTTAGGATGACAGATGTGAATTCTCTAGACAGGTAAAACTGTTCGAGGTAATTCTCAGAAATTCTGCTTGAGGTGAGCAGCTTCTTTCCAGCAATTTAACATTTGTGTACCACAAGCTGTTGATAAAAAACACACACTGCCATTACATTTATTGGATTCAGTAGAGCTTTGGTTGGCTCTGAAAAGATTGTATCCAGGAAGGTTGACAGCTTCATCACAAATTAAATCAATTAGCCAAGTCATAGTAAAGCAAAACACAGAAGTGAATGAATAATCAGTTCTAGAGCTTATCCATTTTATTGCACAACAATCAGATGTTTGAAAGAAACATACCTGATAATTATGGGCAAAGCCATGTCTTCTGAAACAGAGGACAGTCTCAGCTCTGCAACCCTGTTTTCTGCCATTAGTGGTGTTTGTGCTCCAGCTGCATCTTCTTTTTTCCATGTGTTTAGCTACATTGTCATGTTGATGGGCACCACCATGCACCACTGATCCAGTGAGGTCAGATATTTAGCTAAAAACCCAGATGTCGAAATCAAAAAAACTGCCAAAATCCTTTTGATCTAATAATTTATTTGCAATAAATTGGCATGGATATGAATTAAATGTAAACTACAGTTATGAACAAAAGTGAAAAAATAAAAACTGACATGTTACCTTCTTTCTGCACCATTATAAATGAGGAATTTAGCTACCATATGCACTTTTCTTATATTTATACCAATTGAATAAATTAAAAAACTGATAAAGGAGAATAGTAGTCTTTTTTCTTCATTCTTATATGTTATTTTTTTTTTATTTTTATAGCTTGCTGTTGGTATCAAAATTTTTTGAACTACACCCTATCACACAAGATGTAGCTTCTTCAGAAGGCACAACACCAGTATCTGGAATCTGTCCGTCTCTTCCACCCTCAGACTCTAGTGGGTAAGTTAATAGCAAACTGCATACTTTTAAGTTTATACAGACTTTGTAACATTTTTTAATGTCCCCATCCACTAAGGACTATTAGATATTTAGATATACCACTCTTAGTGTCTCTTGTGACACAATAACCAAAATGTACATTTTACAGACTTGACAAAAATAGAAAGGTTTCTTATTGTGGGGAAAAAAATCTTATTTGTTTGAAAACTCCAAACTGTCACTAAAATTAATTTATAACATTAATTTATCTAATTTTAAGTGTGGATTAGAGTTCAGTTTTCATTTTTTCTATTATTGAAATATTATGTAAATTCATGAATGGTAATATTTTAGTCTTCTCAGTCATAATTGTATTTCTTTTATATTTTGAATATATATTCTCTTAAGTCTTTGAATGTTTAGAGTTATTTGCCAGTGTAGCACAATAGTTACCACCACTCTCTCATAGTTCGAGGAGACCAGGAGACTTTCTTCTGCTTGCTATTTTCAAGATTAAATGTCCCATCTCTTGATATAAACCTTTTATCTTATAGTTATTTAGTTTTAAACAGGGGTACTAATACAGTTAAACAACTATGTTTGCCATATAAACAAACAGTATATTGCTTGAGATTTTTGTGATCCTTGACAGCAGTTAATGTCCCTTACCTAGTAGGCCGTATTAACCTTAAAAATCATGTAGGTTAATCAAATATTAAATTAGTTATTAAAAATGTATATATGTTTGTTTTCCAAAAATGTATTTTGCTGAATCTCCTTGGACAGGAACTATAGCCACATATGTTTTTCACCTCCAGTTGGGGTTCTTTAAATTCCATTTAGGTCTCCATGTTAAATGAATTTCATTGAGATATCTGACAATATTGACCTGAATATAAATAAGGACCAGATGTTTCAGCAACAGAAGCTTTTGCATCCACCTGTGATGATGTGTCTTGGTCCTTTATATTATATGTCAGAGGCAGGCAAGGGATCTGTGATAATAGCATACATATGAGAGAAAATGTCCTACCTTTCAGCATGGAGAATTTTATTTCTTTTAGGGATCATGGGTCTTCCATGTCAGTAACAATATAAATGCAACGGAAGTAGACAGACATGCGAATTCTCTGGCCTCTTCTAAGACCCTCTCCCTTGATCCCTTTCTAGTAAAATATTTACTATGCAATTGCTATTATAACAAGTGGTAAAATAAAAATCTAACATACACAAGCTTAGAATTCTTTCTAACACATTTTTATAAAGCTTGTGTATCTAGGTAAAATACCATATGTTGTTATTCTGTAGGGTGTGTAATTTCAAAAGACAGAAATTTGAAAATATACCTTTCTGCTTTTGTTTATTCTTTAGTTATGATATAAAATATGTAGTCTTAGAACTGTAATGTATTCAAATAAATATTGCAGCCTAGTCTTTAAATACAGTAATAGAGCAGGAGCTACTGTTAATACTGCTTCATTTGCAAGAAAAGAAGAATGAATATAAGCCATAAAAACTTGAAATTCAATAATATATTGCATTATACATATAACCTACTCACACTAAACATTTAAGCAAAATATCTGATAATTAAAATATTAAGAGAAAGTGACAGAAATACTGTATTAAATGTTTGCATCAATTTTGACCCAGATTGTTGCATTGCTTTCTGGGTTTGTGTTATTAATAAAAACCTACTTTTCACTTTATATTATAAGTTGTAGTGTATAGCATGTGTTTTAAGTTGGAGGAAAACCTATTTAATAAACAGAGTTATGCAAAGTGTAATGTTGGTAATGCTATGCTTAGTAGACACTGTTCTCTATTTTAAGATCTCTCTGCCTCCCTACTACTTCTCCTTCCAAGTCCATACCAATTCCACAGTCATTTCGCCCAGGAGATGAAGACCACAGGAACCAATTTGGGCAGAGAGACCGTTCTTCCTCAGCTCCTAATGTCCACATCAACACAATTGAACCAGTGAACATTGATGTGAGTATTTTAATAAAAGTGATTAGATGAACAAAATAAAAAATTCGTAGTTTTGTTTTTTCCATTTTAATGACATTTATTTTAATGATGGTTTTGAATGCTTAGCTAAACCTAATTTAGAATATCTATTATAGAAGCAGAACTTATGCAAAATTAAAAAATTACAGCTCTGCTTAGTTTGTTAATATAGAGGATGTAGAAAAATAACAATTACAGTATAATATTGACATTATTTTTGAGTGGTTGTTTTATAAGATTTGTTTATTTTTTGCAGGATTTAATTAGAGATCAGCCTTTACAGAGGTCAGAAGGAGGTAAGAAAAACATTTTTGCCTGTTTTGACCAAATAATCCAGTTTACAAATAGTCGTTGGAAACATTTTGTAATAGTTTACAAGAAAGTCCTTTTTAAATAGCTGTAGTCTTTTTTTTTGTGCTTTGTGGTTCTGCATGCAGGAGTGAAATTATTGATGCATAAGTTCATCTCTCCTTTATAGGTTTATACACAAGATTTACACTATATTATATACTATATATCTGTACAAGATGTACCCATGTTTAATGTACTGTACTATGTGTCACCTATATACAGGTGAAATTCCATTACAATGAAATTTTCATTACAACAAAATATTTTTACAGTCCTGACTGTTTCCCCATATGACAGAGTCTATAGAAATCTCATCTCATTACTACAAAATACATTCAGCAGATACTTTCATTACAACGAAGCGCCCAAAAAACCTTGAAATGCTTGAATGAATCATCCACAGAGAAGTTAGTTCTGTGGTCGCAGCTCAGTTGTGCACAGCAAACCCCGAACACAAGCTGTAAATTTTTCTCTTTCTTCGAACTTTCCTCGAACTGTTTTTTTGTGGTTTTCAATAATACCTTTTGGTTATTGTTCATCAACATTTGAAAATCATCTATTGGAATTTAACTCATTGTCACCATCCTGTAGAAATGACAGATGCTTGTTCATTCCTATTAGTGCACCACTCATTCAAGAAAAAGCAAAGTCACTGTTGTGAGGTTTCTAAACTCTTTTGGGATCTCCCCCAACGGGACGACATGCCGAAGATTGTCCCAAAGCGCAATCACCGCATCTGTGGAAGGTTGTTTATCTGTTGCCGGGGCAACAGCAGGCTCACAGTGCTGCAGCGGCTCACTATCGATGCAACTCCAAAAAGATCTTGATGGGTGATGCAAGGAACATTATAAATGTGGGGAATGGTATTATTTGGCCACTAACCTGGTCACGACCCTGCCTGATTGCTCTGTCGGTGTATAGGAGTGTGGTAGATCCCACTACAATAAAAAACTGTGCTGTTTCTGTTTCAAGCTGAATACAGCTTGTTTTGCTAAAGTATTAAGACTCAACCTCGTGTTTTGGGGTGCAAGACTTTAGAAGAAGGTTTTACTGTCAGCGGGGGTTAGCTAATTCGCTTTGGGATCGTTTTGGAATTGCAGCCAAAGCAATCTGTGGGGAAGAATCTGCAGTTCCAATTGAAAAAGCAAACGAATGGCGTGCAGATGAAATCAGGAATATCATTTCAGCTTATGAGCTTGAAGACTTCTACAATGCTGATGAGACTGGAATCTTCTGCCAGCTGCTACCGCATCACATTTTCGCACTCCAAAGAGATCCATGCTGAGGAGGAAAAAAAATCTAAACAAAGGTTGACAGCTCTACTTTGCTGCAGTTCAACTGGCAGCCACAAAGTTATTCCTCTCATCATTGGCAAGTCAACCAATCCTCGGTGTTTTAAGCACGTTACATTCCTTCCCTGCAAGTTTAAAGTGAACCAGCAAGCTTGGATGACTCGAGACATTTTGGGAAACTGGCTGTGACAACTTGACAAGGATACTGTGATGCGTGAGTCATTGTCTTGCACCTCAAACCAAGAGGCTGAGTCTCAGTACTTTAGGAAAACCAGCTTTATTCCACTTGAAACAGGAAAAGCACTACCACTCTCCTATATACAAACACAGCAGTCAGGTAGGGTCATGGCCATGTTAGTGGCCAGGTAATACTATTCCCTGCATTCATAATGTTCCTTGCTTATAGCACGACCACAATGTTTTCGGATTTTCTTCCGCAGTGCTCTGCTGCTCTGCTATGAGCCTGCGTTCGCCCTGCCCCGGCAACGGACAAATAATTTTCCACTGACACGGAAATTGCGCTTCGGAAACCTCATAATATGAAGAAAAGGAAGATTCTGCTTCTGATTGATAACTGTGCTGCCCACAACATGCTTCAACATTTAGATAATATTCGAGTTGAATTCCTCCCACCCAATTGCACAGCAGTGCTTCAGCCATTGGATTTGGGCATCATTCGCACCCTGAAAGTGTATTATCACGAGGAAATGCTGGGAAAAGTTCTTGTCAGCATAACTTGTAGACAGGAGGAGTTGAAAACTAATGTGAAAGAAGCTATTGAAATGATTGCAAATGCCTGGACGCAAGTTAAATCAAGCACTATATTGACAAATATAGAATCTCATTACTACAAAATTTTTTAGGTCCCTGGCACTTCTTTGTAACAGAATTTTACCTATTTGTTTATATACACACACACACATACATATATATACACATACTGTCACAATAATAAGACAAAAAGAGTCACAAAAAGGTTTGGGGTAGCCACCCCGTATATTGAACTGGATTGCAAACAAGGTAAAGCAACAAATTTCACTGAGATGAAAACGGAACTGGCGCATAGATAGTAAAATGGCAGTTTTAAAGGGAGCCATTGGGAGGAAGGTTGTCGTGGCCAAAACCGGAAGTGACGTCACTGGGGCCATTCGGAATTTCCCAAGAGCTGTCTGCAGGAGAAAAAGAGAAAGGGTTAATGCACTCCGCCCTCCTCTGGTCTGGCATGGAATTTCCCTCATTCGAGCCCTTTAGCTGCCTCCTGTGCGCACATGTTTGACACGGCACCTCCCCAGCACAGACCCGTCAGGTCGGGCATTCCTGACCAAGAGGTTGTGAGCCCGAGAAAGAGCATCGGTGTTGGCATGGAGAAAGCCTCCATGAGTGAGAATTTAAAAGGTTGTAGGTCAAGAAACCATTTTGTGACTCTCGGGTTCGACTTGTGTAAGGCCATCCACTGTTAGGGTGCATGATTTATAACAAGGATGAACTCACGGCCCAAGAGGTAGTACCTCACTTTTGTAATTGCCCATTTGATCTCCAAGGCCACCCCTTCCACTGACGCATAAATGGTTTCCCGTTCCAGCAATTTCTGGCTCAGGAATATGACAGGGTGTTCAACACCATTGACGCTCTGGCTCGGCATGGCACCAAGACCTGTGTCAGTAGCGTCTGTTAGGAATATGAAAGGTAAAGAAAAGTTAGGAGCTTTCAAGACAGATGCAGATGTAAGGGACTGCTTTAAGTCACTAAATGCAGCTTCTGCCTTATTAATACATACCAGATTGTTTGGGGCCCTCTTCTTTGTAAAATCAGTCAAGGACGCTGCTCTCTCAGAAAACCGGGGTACGAACCGGCAGTAGTAGCTCAATAAGCCGAGAAAGTCTTGGATCTGCTGCTTGGTCCTAGGAAAGGGTCATTTCAATATGGCATCAATTTTGGAACACTGTGGCCTCACGGTAACCCGGCCCACCAGGTAGCCTAAATATTTGGCTTTGTGTAATCCAAACAAACATTTCTTTTGATTAATTTGAAGTCTGGCCTCACCTATTGTCCATAACACCACTTGGACCTTCTGTAGGTGTTCTTCCCATGTGCTGTAATAGATGACCACGTCATCCAAGTAGGCAGCACTATATGAGTTTTGAGGATGGAGCACTTTATCCACCATACTTTGGAAGGTTGCAGGTGCCCCATATAACCCAAATGGAAGGACACGGTACTGCGAGTGACCACTAGGGGTGCTTAACGCAGTCTTAGCCTTTGCGGAGTCCGTTAAAGGAACCTGCCAGTACCCCTTCGTCATGTCAAGTATGGGCACATAATCAGCCAGTCCTAGCCGCTTGAAGAGGTTGTCCACTCGTGGCATCGGATAGGCATCAAATTGGGAGACTTGATTAAGTCGACACAAGTCATTGCAAAACCTCCATCTCTCGTCAGGCTTAGCAACCAAGATGAAAGGTCTGGACCAGGGACTATGACTTTCCTCTATTACTCCTAGTTCTAGCATCCAGTTCCACTTCAGCTCTTTTTGCCTTGGGAAGATGATATGGGTGTTCACAAAATATAACCCCAAGCTCTGTTAAAATATTCTGTACAATCAGAGAGGTCAGTCCAGGTTTTTCACTCACTACCTTGGGGACAGACAGGATAACTGACTCCAGCTCCCATCGTTGTTTGGGGCTCAAATCGGCTCTGAATTTAGTTATTTATGTGAGCAAAGAGTGAGTAGGCCTGACTGGAGAATGGATCGAGCTCCCTGTCCTTCCACGGGTTCAGCAGGTTCACATGTTAAACCCGCTCACTCGATTGACGATTGGGTTGTTTCAACAAATAATCGATAAGCCCTTTTCTCTCTCAGGCCTGTGCTGCTTGTGCCTCTTCCATATGACTTTTTAGAATAGGACAAATCTTTCCGAATCTATTTCGTAATTTTGCGATATTTTCTAATATATTTGTGGAGGGGAGTGCCTCTTTCTCCCGTCCTTCTTTTTGAATATCCAATATGCCCCAGGGTTGTCGTCCGTATAACAATTCAAAAGGTGAGAAACCTTTAGAGGCTTGTGGAACTTCCCAATAGGCAAAAAGGAAGAGGACAAGGAGCTGATCCCAGTTCCTCCTGTCCTTGCTGACCACCTTGCAAAGCATTTGCTTGAGAGACTGATTAAACCTCAAAACTAGACCATCGGTTTGAGGATGATACACTGTGGTCTTCAAATGCTTTATCTTAAGTAACTTGGCTGTTTCCCTGAACGTCTTTGAGGTGAAAGGTGTCCCTGGGTCTATCCGGACTTCTTTAGGGATGCCGTGCTGCAAAAAGACCCCCACCAATTCCCGTGCAATGGTTTTAGAAGTGGCTGAATGCAAAGTAACAGCTTCTGGATATGGGATGGCATAATCAACTAGGACCAAGATATACAGTAATCCCTCGCTATATCGCGCTTCGCCTTTCGCGGCTTCACTCCATCACGGATTATATATGTAAGCATATTTAAATATATATCGCGGATTTTTCGCTGCTTCGCGGGTTTCTGCGGACAATGGGTCTTTTAATTTCTGGTACATGCTTCCTCAGTTGGTTTGCCCAGTTGATTTCATGGCAGATGGCTGAGAAGCTACCCAACTTACTTTCTCTCTCTTTCTCTCTTGCGCTGACGTAGGGGGGTGTGAGCAGGGGGGCTGTTTGCACACCTAGACGATACGGATGCTCGTCTAAAAATGCTGAAAGATTATCTTCACGTTGCTATCTTTTGCTGCAGCTGCTTCCTGAAACGACATGCTGAACGGTGCTTCGCATACTTAAAAGCACGAAGGGCACGTATTGATTTTTTTATCTGTGTCTCTCTATCTCTCTCTCTCTCTCTCTGCTCCTGACGGGGGGGGTGTGAGCTGCCGCCTTCAACAGCTTTGTGCCGTGGTGCTTCGCATACTTAAAAGCCAAACAGCACTATTGATTTGTTTGCTCCTTTGAAGAGGAAGATATGTTTGCATTCTTTTAATTGTGAGACTGAACTGTCATCTCTGTCTTGTCATGGAGCACAGTTTAAACTTTTGAAAAAGAGACAAATGTTTGTTTGCAGTGTTTGAATAACGTTCCTGTCTCTCTACAACCTCCTGTGTTTCTGCGCAAATCTGTGACCCAAGCATGACAATATAAAAATAACCATATAAACATATGGTTTCTACTTTGCGGATTTTCTTATTTCGCGGGTGGCTCTGGAACGCAATCCCCGCGATGGAGGAGGGATTACTGTATTTGTGTCCTGGAACTGAGGGTTCTAGGGGTCCTACTAGATCAATCCTGATTCTTTCAAATGGGACATCAATGAGGAGAATGAAAACTAGAGGAGCACGATCCCTCCTAGGAATTTGACGCAATTGACACTCAGGACAGGATGTACAAAAGCGATGAACCTCCTCATTCCTGGCCAATAAAATCAGAGCTTAATCCTCTCCAAAGTTATTTCAGTGCCCAAATGCCCTCCTAGGAGGTGGGCATGTACTAATTTGCAGACCTGCCGCTGGAAGATCCTCGGAACTAACAACAACTTCCGCACCTTCCCCTCATGCTGCGCTACCCCATACAAAATGTCATTTTCTAAGACAAAGTGAGGTCCCTGAGGCATGGGATGAAGCGTGCGTTGGCCATTGACAAGAATGGCTGCTTTTTTGCAAATTTCAGGGAATCATCATTCCATTGTTCCCTTTTATTTATTTATTTTTTTTATTTATTAATTTTATTGTAATCATTCCATACAAATAGATCAGTTAATACAAAAAAGAACTGAAGACAAATCAAACCCCACTCTTGTTCCCTTTTAAAAGAAGCTGGTGTTTCTTTCAATTGGAAGTGTAATTGGGAGAGGGGGTCTGTGCCGAACTCAATAGGCGTGGGGTTCGGTATGTCATACTGGATGGCCGCATTTTCTCCCCGGCAGTATACACGGTGTGGAGGCATCTGGGAATGTATTATCTCCATCCATTTATAGGCCCAAAATCGGTTTCAGAGTGGAAGGTGTTGAACCGCTTTTACTTCTTAGACCAGTCTCACCCCAGGATCATTGGGTATGGAAGATTAGGAAGGACTGCTACAGTCAGATTTTTAGCAATCCCTTGAAACTGATGAAAGAAGAGGTGGACCTGTACCAGTGGGTTTCCCTGTGAATGCAGTTCAGATTGGTCTTGCCCTTGATCCATTGTAGCAGCAACGCATATCAGCAGGCAGCAATAGAAATGTTGCTGCCAGAATCAAATAAAGTGGTGGTTTTCTGGCCATTGATAATTATAACTCCTTCATATGGAGAAGCCAGTGGATTCATAAGTACACAACACCCTTCCTTCCCAATCTCCCTGCATTCCCCTTTGCAGCCAAGAAGCAAATGCGGCCACAAATCCGGGGACTTAGATGCTTGCTCCTGGCGGTGACGGGCAGGCCAATAAGTCGGGACAGATTCTGTCTGGGTTTGACTAAGGGACAGTTCGGTCCTCTCAGATTGTGAGGCCATCCTAATTGTCTCGATGAGCTCCATAAGCTTGAGTATGTTGGTATAGTATTGTCCCCAGACCGGCTGGGTGATATATTCTCGAAAGCTGTTTAGAAACAGGTAGCGACATGTTCCACTATTTGGTGGGCATTGTTTTCTTCTGGCCTTAGCCCACGGCTCACCTTAGCCCATGGGGAAAGGCCTATAAGTGGGTTGGCTGCTCCGGGTCAAATTTCCACTACCATATTACTCTCACCTGCCGGTCTGGGGCATCCCCACATTTAACCAATGGCTCTGCCTTGGTGAGGAGCACTCTCCTCCAAGAAGCCATAATAAGTCCTCTGGGTCTCCCCTGTCTGGACTAGCCCAAATCCGTGGGCCCTTCCCGCACACTCCCCATGGGATTTACATTGTAAAGTTATAACTCTTGGGGACGGAGCTTGCACCTTAGCAACTCAGGTACAGTACTCTTGGTTGTTCCATAAATATGCCACTGTCACAAAAATAAGACAAAAAGAGTCACAGAAAGGTCTGAGGTAGCCACCCCGTATAATGAAGTGGGTTGCAATCAAGGTAAAGCAACAAATTTCACTGAGTTCAAAATGGACCTGGTGCATAGGTAGAAAAATTGCAGTTTTAAAGGCAGACCGAGGAAATTATGTTTTCGGGGCTGGAACCAGAAGTGACTTTGTTGGGGCCAGGCGAGATTTCCCATGAGTGGTGCGCAGGAGAAAAAGAGAAATGGTTAATACACTTCACCCTCCTCTGGTCCGGCATGGAATTTCCTTCATTGGAGCCCTTTAGGTCTGTGACATGGTTTGTAGGCTGAATCGTGGCTTTCTAATGAGAACACCATTAGCAGACTCTTGAACTTAAACCTAAGATGTTCAGGCTTAAAAAGAAAAACATCCAAATAATAAAGACTTTATAACACTCTCCGAACCCCACCTTAGTAATCCACCCCTACCATGTCTAATCATTTTACTCTGATGATGACACTTGGTAGGTTGTTGAAAGCTTAGGAATAAAAATCTATTTTACAATACTTGACTCATTTTACTCCCTTTGCGGATCTGTAGCTATATATATATATATATATATATATATATATATATATATATATATATATATATATATATATATATTCACGGCATTCGTAGTCTGTGTCACAATCTGATTGTATGGGTGGTTACCTATATATATATATATATATATATATATATAATTGATAATATCAATACCCAATCATTTATCTCTATGTATAATCAAACTTACAGAGTTAGTAAACGATGGTGGAAGTTTTTCAAGATTACATATGCATTACTAGATTACGCGCAAAGTAAAAAGAGTTGTAGTCACCTAAAAACATAGAGAAAGTATTAGTATTATATAATATTTGTTGTAATAAATTGCTATAGGTAAAACTGCATTTAGCTACATTTAATTATGGTAATAATGGCCTAAATAAAAGGTCATAAAATGAAATGTACACAACGGGGACATAGCAGCTTATTGTTTCCATTACATCTTTATATTTACATGGCATGTTTAATGTTTACGTGTTATTGTTAAACTGATGATGTATAAATTAATATAAAATTAATAATAGTTATTAAACGAACTTACATTATATTGAATATAATTTTTAATATTGTGTACACATTTATATTTCCATGATACAAAAAAATTTGAGTAGGTTTTTAATTAAAGTACCACTTTCGGTTGCGCACTTCTTTCCTCAAATTTCATATCTAGTTTTTTCTCGTCATTGTAAATATCTATACAAACTTTCAATTAAGTAACTCTATTCAAAACTGTAGTGTGCATGAAAAAATGTGGATGGTTGTGTAAATAAACTACTACTCTGATTGAGAAATGTTTCTCAAATTACATTACTACTTATTTTGCGTCATTTCTAATATGCACACACAATTCAAATCATATATCTTTATTTATAGCCACAGTTTACTTGAAAAAATCTGGTCGCCGGAAATGGCCCAAAAACTGACACGATTCCTTATTGTTGATATAAAGCAGGTGTACAAAATCTCATTGACCTAGGTCAAACTGTTTTTGAGTTATCGTGTTTATACACACACGGACATAATTTCAGAAACAGTATTTTCGGAATCTGGAAGGTCTAAAACATCAAGATTCATCAAAATCTCGATGTCAAATTTATACTATGTATACAAAAAAGTAATAACTAATCAATCTCATAATTGTACGGTATTAATTGCGATTAATTTCATCTAACATTAAAACAGTAATTATGTAAATCATGAAGTAAATATTCAGTGAATCACAAAATTAATGCAGAATCAACACAAAGGATTTTTTAATCATTTAAATGCATAGTTTAAAATTAAACAATGTCCTGATACCTGACTTTTTAACAAAATACTACATGAGCAAGCTAAACCTTAATTTAAATTTCTTTCTAAAAGGCAAGTTGAAAAGAAGGCAATAAGAAAACAAGGCCAATGCATTGTTTCTCACATTGGTATGGCATAAAAGACATAGACGTCTCAAAGTAAAATTAAACAATCAAAATGACTGTAGACATTGAATGCACTGCTAAAGACTGATTTGATTGAAATAAGCATCTCTTAAACGGGCGTATATTAAAATTTGTGTTAAAAATCTGCAAATGCCATCTTTAATTATTTATCACCATCAACGACTTTATAAGTATAGTACTGTGCAAAAGTTTTACGCAGGTGTGAAAAAATGCTGTAAACAAAGAATTCTTTCAGAAATATAAATAATGATTGTTTATTGTTATCAATTTACAAAATGCAAAGTGAGCGAACAAAAGAAAAATCTAAATCAAATCAATATTTGGTGTTATTACCTTTTGCCTTCAAACCAGCATCAATTCTTATAGGTACACTTGCACAATGTCAGGGATTTTATAGGATTATAGTCAGGTGTATGATCAACCAATTCTACCAAACAGGTGCTAATGATCATCAATGTCACACGTAGGTTGAAACACAGTCATTAACTGAAACTGCTGTGTAGGAGGCTTAAAACTGGGTGAGGAACAGCCAAACTCTGTTACCAAGGTGAGGTTGTGGGAGACAGTTTCATGTCATTGCAAGATTGAGCACAGCAACAAGACACAAGGTAGTTATACTGCATCAGCAAGGTCTCTCCCAGACAAAGATTTCAAAGCAGACTGGGGTTTCAAGATGTGCTGTTCAAGCTCTTTTGAAGAAGCACAAAGAAACGGGCAACGCTGAGGATCGTAGGCGCAGTGGTCGGCCAAGGAAACTTAGTGCAGCAGATGAAAGACACATCAAGCTTATTACCCTTCAAAATCGGAAGATATCCAGCAGTGCCATCAGCTCAGAACTGGCAGAAACCAGTGGGACCCAGGTACACCCATCTACTGTCCGGAGAAGTCTGGCCAGAAGTGGTCTTCATGGAAGTGTTGCAGCCAAAAAGCCATACCTCCGATGTGGAAACAAGGCCAAGCGACTCAAGTATGCACGAAAACATAGGAACTGGGGTGCAGAAAAATGGCAGCAGGTGATCTGGACTGATGAGTCAAAATTTGAAATACAGTGATCCCTCGCTATATCGCGCTTCGCCTTTCGCGGCTTCACTCTATCGCTACCTTCTGTGTGCAGCTGCTTAGTGAAGCGCTTGCTGCACGGTGCTTCACATACTTAAAAGCTCAAAGGGCACGTATTGATTTTTCATTCTTTGTTTTTATCTGTCTCTATCTCTCTCTCTCTCTCCCTGCTCCTGACGGAGGGGGTGTGAGCTGCCGCCTTCAACAGCTTTGTGCCGCGGTGCTTCGCATACTTAAGCCAAACAGCCCTATTGATTTGTTTGCTTTGCTCTCTGTTTCTGACAGCCTGTGCTCCTGACACGCACTCCTTTGAAGAGGAAGATATGTTTGCATTCTTTTAATTGTGAGACAGAACTGTCATCTCTGTCTTGTCATGGAGCACAGCTTAAACTTTTGAAAAAGAGACAAATGTTTGTTTGCAGTGTTTAAATAACGTTCCTGTCTCTCTACAACCTCCTGTGTTTCTGCGCAAATCTGTGACCCAAGCATGACAATATAAAAGTAACCATATAAACATATGGTTTCTACTTCGCGGATTTTCTTATTTCGTGGGTGGCTCTGGAACGCAACCCCCGCGATGGAGGAGGGATTACTGTACAGTGAAC
This sequence comes from Erpetoichthys calabaricus, assembly GCF_900747795.2. NCBI lineage: Eukaryota > Metazoa > Chordata > Cladistia > Polypteriformes > Polypteridae > Erpetoichthys > Erpetoichthys calabaricus. The sequence goes on along the minus strand of NC_041394.2, from coordinate 111,920,086 downwards.
CCTCGTTTATCATGGTTAATCCGTTCCAGACTCTACCGAAATAAATGAATTTTCGCGAAGTAGGATTCTTTATTTATAAATCGAATATTTTCGCAGTTAGAGTATAGAAAACCTGTTTACGACCTTCTAAATACGTTTTTAACATTATTAGAGCCTCTAGACATGAAATAACACCCTTTAGTCACCATTGCACTCGTATTACCCAATATATTAGACAAAATAAGAGAAAATAAGACATATTAGACGTTACAAATATCATATTATTATTATTGTACTGTACATTTAATTACACACACACACAGTTCTTGCACACAACCACTAACCATTGAAGGCACGAGCTCAGTAGGAGAGTCTTCAGGTTGTAAGCTGGAGCACTGATCGCACCCTCAGAGGACACAGACGCCCCTGGGAAAACCCCTGAAACAGCTGACAGTCTACCTTCACATTGCTCCTTACCCTTCTTGCTTGCGCTATAACGCGCGATAAACCTCTCATGCGGTACTCCGCTTACTTAAAAGTATTGTGCAGCGCCTCTCAGCTTTGGAATTGGTTGTTTTGTTTCTCTCTCTCTCTGTCTCTCTCACACAGACATTCTGTGCTCCTGGCGGAACTGTCATCTCTGACTTGTCATGGAGCACATTTAAACTTTTGAAAAGAGACAAATGTTTGTTTGCAGTACTTTGAATAAAGTTCTTTTTTTTTCTACAACCTCCTGTGTCAACCTCCTGTGTCTCCTCCTGTGCAAATTTGTGACCCAAGCGTGACAAGGTGGTGCAGTATCTTCAGCAGGTGCATCGTTGTCTTCTTCCACTGAAGGAGTACTAGGAGTAGGCAGTGGGTGTCTGAGTGCGCGGCTGAAGAACATCTTGATAGGCAGTTGCTGGCGCTGTCTTTTCATATGCGTGAGGAGGCTTTTGTAGGGTATTGCCATCTTTGATCATATCCAAGAGTTTCACCTTCTCCTGGATGGTAAGCATCTTCCTCCTGCACTTAGTTTCATTGTCAGAAGGCTTAGAAAAAGCAGCACGTTTAGGAGCCATCGTGGGGCTTAGATAAAAGTTCTCAGAAAGCGCATGCGTAGTGACGTAAGCATGTATGAGAAAAAATCGTGATAGAGTGAAGCCGCGAAAGTCGAAGCGTGATATAGCGAGGGATCACTGTATTTGGCTGTAGCAGAAGTCAGTTTGTTCGTCGAAGGGCTGGAGAGCGGTACAATAATGAGTGTCTGCAGGCAACAGTGAAGCATGGTGGAGGTTCCTTGAACGTTTGGGGCTGCATTTGTGCAAATGGAGTTGGAGATTTGGTCAGGATTATTGGTGTTCTCAATGCTGAGAAATACAGGCAGATACTTATCCATTATGCAATACCATCAGGGAGGCGTATGATTGGCCCCAAATTTATTCTGCAGCAGGACAACGATCCCAAACATACAGCCAAAGTCATTAAGAACTATCTTCAGCGTAAAGAAGAACAAGAAGTCCTGGAAGTGATGGTATGGCCCCCACAGAGCCCTGATCTCAACATCATCGAGTGTGTCTGGGATTACATGAAGAGACAGAAGGATGTGAGGAAGCCTATATCCACAGAAGATCTGTGGTTAGTTCTCCAAGATGTTTGGAACAACCTACCAACCGAGTTCCTTCAAAAACTGTGTGCAAGTGTACCTAGAAGAATTAATGCTGTTTTGAAGACAAAGGGTGGTCACACCAAATATTGATTTGATTTAGATTACTCTTTTGTTCATTCACTGCATTTTGTTGATTGATGAAAATAAATGATTAACACTTCCATTTTTGAAAGTATTCTTTGTTTACAGCATTTTTTCACACCTGCCTAAAACTTTTGCACAGTACTGTAAATTCTAAACAAGTGTTTTTCAACTGCTGCACAGTGAGAGCTACCCAGGTATGCCATATGGGACCGGCTATATTAGTGGGCAAAAGGACGACGCAGAAATTGAGTCCAAAATGCTCACTTAGTGCTGTGTCTGGAAATGCCAACCTTCAGGCTGCTTCTTTTTTTTTTGCCTCCGTCTCACCCTGCAGACAGTTTAGCAAATGTATAGATTTAATGTTTTTGTGGTTGGTGGAATCGTGGTGTGCCTTGGGATTTTTTGGGTTACAAAAAGTGTGCCACCACAGGAAAAAAAGGTTAGAAAACACTGTTCTAATTATACTGTTGCTCCTGGTACACTATAGTAAGTTCTCTGTAGCTACTATCTTGCTTAAAAACACAACATGAAAAAAAAAAGTGTGTGAAATTTTTACATTCACTACTTTTCTTTAATATTTCTGCAGGACTACGATAAACTCTCCCTTCCTCCCACTCCCCTGCACCTATGTTGGTATGTATAAATCAAGGGTATGAATACCATTACCACATACTGACAACCACATAATCTATATATATAATTCACTAAGCCGGAAGACAAGTAGCCACCCATGGAAAGCGGGCGTGGATTCACTAAGCCGCCGACAAGTAAGACACCCATGGCGCACGCAGGAAGGAGCCACGCCCACCAACTCTAAGACCATTGGATACGACGACAACTCGCAGAGCCACGCCCACCAACTCGGACGCGACGCCTCAGAAAACATGCCGTCATTTCTGTTTGTCTGTGCCACAGTCCACATGCAGCTCTGAGCCACGTTGACTTTTCATTAGTCAACCTCAGTGGAACCTTGGTTCACACAGAGGGCAGCGCCAGAGAGAGAGACAGGCACACACAGGCAGCGCGAGAGAGAGAGACAGAGGCACACACAGGCAGCCCGAGAGAGAGAGCCGCGCACACACAGGCAGCGCAACAGAGAGAGCCCCGCAATCCTTTAAAACTGAGGTTAAAACACAATGAAGGAAGCAGTCTTTAAAAACCAATAAGCCCTGTTCCTCTTTTTCATTAGCGTCTCACCTGCTTCACCGCCCTGCAACAGTCGAGATGCTTTCTCAGCAGCTGACCTTCTCTGTGCCTGACTCCACTACTGTCAGTCGCCTGATTAAAAATGGTGAACTCCTGCAATGTTACTATCTTGATTGGCTTTTACATAAAGTTCGGATTTGTTCAAATGTTCCTTTTTTTCCCCCTGTGCTTAAAACTCATTAAAAAAAAAAAGTGTTTATACAACTGCTGCAATGTTAGAGAGAGAGGGCTCGCCTGCTTCTGAGAGACAGAGGGGGAGGGGGCTCCTGTGCTGCTGAGAGAGAGAGGGGGTGGCTGGGGAGGCTCGAGTGCTGCTGAGAGAGAGAGAGGGCTGGGGAGGCTCGCGTGCTGCTGAGAGAGAGAGCCTGCGCATGCAGGGAGCCTGGGTTTTTTACCCCTGTGCTTAAAACTCATTTAAAAAAAAAGTGTTTATACAACTGCTGCAATGTTACAGAGAGAGAGAGAGCTTGTGTGCTTCTGAGAGACAGAGGGGAAGGGGGCTCGCGTGCTGCTCAGAGAGAGACAGAGAGAGAGCCTGCGCATGCAGGGAGCCTGGGTTTTTTTCCCCCTGTACTTAAAACTCATTTTAAAAAAAGTGTTTATACAACTGCTGCAATGTTACAGAGAGAGAGGGCTCCCATGCTTCTGAGAGACAGAGGGGGGAGGGAGCTCGCGTGCTGCTGAGAGAGAGCCTGCGCGTGCATCTGAGCAAAGACAATTTCCTGTTAGATTTGCCTTTGCAATGACAATAAGGCACAGGGCCAAACTTTCAAAAAGATGTGAATGTATCTGCCAAAACCAGTTTTCAGTCACGGACAGTTGTATGTTGCTCTCTCCAGAGTTCCATCTTTTCATTCACTTACTGGTATGCCTGCAGGAACACGTGCAGCGAGCGAGCGAGAGAGAGCGAGCGACACACACACGCATACAGGTGAGCGAGAGAGAGAGCGCTGGACGCATAAGAATAATAATACTTCATTACATTGATATACCGGTGTTTTCAGTATTCAAAGCGCTATCCACACAGGGAGAAACCGGGAAGCGAACCCAAAATCTTCCACAGTCTCCTTACTGCAAAACAGCAGTACTACCATTGTACTACAAGGCAGTTAAAGAATGCACCGGCCTCAATTTTGTTTTCACTTCTGTTTACAGCGATCGGATCGTAGCGTGCATTGTTGCAATATTACTTTTCTTGGTGGCTTATTACATTATGGATGTTTCACATGTTAATTTTTTTCCCTGTGCTTAAAAGACATTAAAAAAGTGTTTCTCAACTCTGACACCGGAACAACTCAGTACGCAAGCTATATTAAGCGTCAACAACGAAGACTCGCTACACCTTAATGAACAAGTGCTGAAACTTATCCCTACCGACGAAGTAACTTTCACCAGCGTGGCCTCCATCGTCACAGACGATCCCGCTTTCAGTCACGGACAATTGTATGTTGCTCTCTCCAGAGGTCCATCTTTTCATTCACTCACAGTGGTATCCACAAACCCACCCCATTTGGACAACTGTGTCGTTCAGCAAGTGTTCACCCATCAATACATAATTATGCGGCGTATGTTACGCCGCGGGTTGGCTAGTCACAAATATTATCGCATTAACTTTCCCAGGCCTTATATATACAGTATATAGAGGTAGGATTTAGGATAGATTTCCACAACAAGTAGTTTTCCATGTTACAGATGGGCAAGGAGGTTATAGGGAAAATTTGGCCACCGTTGCATTTGGTTCTTAATCTCAATATATTTACTTTGCTACTTTCTTTCCTGGCAAGCATATCCATTAGGGCTTTTGTATTAATGTCAATCCTGCAAGCAGATTTTGAAGGAATAGCAGTGAGTGCCAACTTTCTTTCTTCTAGATCACAATACGATAGGACACATTGATGATTTGAAGTATCATACTGTTTTTAAACTTGTGTTGTTCATGCAAAAAAAGGATCACTAATCTACAGATTTTATGTATAGGGTAAACTCGCTAATGTTGTGCTTATAGTGACTACATATTGATTACATCAATTTTTCAAAATTAATGCAAGTACAATGTTAACTGCCTCTGAAATATCTGTTTTTTTTTTTTTGTTTGGTTATTTTAGAAAACAGTACATTTTAAAAACTGGTTGGTTAATTGACATTTCTCTGCTGACAAAGCAATTGTTATTAGATGTAACCATCCAGTTTTTTTCATTTTAGCTTTGCCTAGTATGAATCAATGGGGTAGTGTGTGCAAGTGTAACTTGCAGTAGTTTGGCATATATCTAGTCCCATTATAATTTCTTCTTGATGCTGTTTGTGAAGGCTTTTCCTTCCCACAGTCATATAATATAAAACACAAGTGAAATCTTTGTGACTAATGTGAACTGCATCCTAATTTTATTTAAATATTGATGGGAAGGGCAGAGTTGGTCAGCTGAACTACAACGTTACAGAGGTCTAGTGCCCAGCATAGAACCTTTTCCCAATCCAGAGTGACATTGTTTTGTATTTGAAGTACTGCAAAATAGATATGGTACCACTGCCTATAAAAAGTGCTCATCCTCTTTTTCATGTGGTGTTGTTTTATGAAATTACATTAGTCTTTTTTTTTTTTCAAGAAAGGTATGTTACAAATATGTTACAATTATTAAACACAATATAATTGATTACCTAAGTTGACTCCCTTTACTGTGACATACCAAAATCATTACTGGTGCCACCAGATGGTTTGCAAGGTCATACTGTATAATTAGTTACATGGAGGTCACTTTATTAGTAACTTGGATATCTCCTGTGTGAGCATCAAGACAGAGGAACATGTTAGACAATTTTGTGACAAGGTTGTTCAAAGGTTCCAGCAAAAGGATGGACATAAGAAAATCTGTAAGTCACTGAATAGTCATTCAGTTCAGTGTATTTTTGTATAGCCAGTGCTGGTTCAGATGACTGTAATAAGTTCAGAGGTAAATGCATTTAAAAGTTTGCAAATTACTAGCTGCATGATGAATACACAAAGACACAGGTTTGTTTAAACACAGGAGGGAAAACAGTTCCAAACTGATTAATATAAATGGAACTTAACAATATCAGTCCATTTGCATTATAATTAAACATAAATGGAAAGAGCATGGTATAGCTGTAAACCTATGTAGAGCAGGGCATTCTCAAAAAACAGATTAACCCTGCAAGCAGTGCAGTAGTGAGGGATGCCTCCAAGAGATATATAACAACTCTGAAGGAGAAACAAGCTTCCATGGCTGAGATGGCAGAGACTGTGCATATTATAACTGTTGACCAGGTGCTTCACCATTTGTAGCTTTATGGAAAAGTGACGCTTTCAAATGACATTTTGGCTAGAGTTTGCCATAAGGGACGTGGGAAAATCCAACATTGAGTGGAAGAGGTTTCTATGTTTGGAGGAGACTAGAATTGAGGTCTTTGGACATCACACTAAACAGTTTGTTTGGTGTAAGCCAAATGCTGCATATCAATGAAAAACACACCATCCCCATCTCTGCAGCAGGAAACGGAATATTGTGAAGGTTTAGGATAAAATGAATGCAAAAGAAAATGGAAATTCTGAATGGAAAACTGCAGTCTGCAAGAGAATTGCGACTTGGATTTGGGTGATTTATTTTCCAATAAGACAACAATCTCAATCATCAAGGTAGAACTAAACAATATTATTGTCCTAGGCTGTCCAAGTCAAAACCTCATGCAGCTTAACAGAGCTTAAGCAGTTTTTCAAAGAAAAATTGGAAACATTGCATTGTCCTTATGTACAAACCTTATAAGACCTATATTTGGTGTAAAATAGACTTGCATCCTTCTCTGTATTATTCCTATTCCAGAGAACAATAAGTTTGTTAATTTAGAGTTGCCAGTCAATTATATTAGCATACGTTTGTAATGTGAGAGGAAGCCTGTTTGGACATATGGAGAATGCACAGATTCCATGTGGACAGTGATCAGGCTAGGATTTGAACTCTGGAGCTGCATTCTTGAAAATGATTTTATGTAATTTTTCCTAAAATAATTTACATTTTGATGGAAATCCAGAATTATGTTTTTTACCTTCTAATTTTTGTATTTGTCACCATCATTCATTTATATTTTTGCTCATTTTTGCTGCAGCACTTGACTACTTAAATCTGACATATTTAATATTTTATTTTAATGTTAATGTAGTCAAAATACATTTACACTGCATCTTGTATATGTAATTGACTAAACAATTAGTAATGTTAAGTTTATCAAATATGTAACTTTTTTATGTTTATGGCATCTTTTTCATTATTGTAAAAAATACATTTTGCTAAAATGTAATTATATTACTATGACAAAGGACAATACACATACTAAACACAATATATTGCACACTCTTCATAACTGATAGAAATAGCTATTAAGGGTTTAGCTGAAAATTTTAGAGTAATTTTAGAGTAATGCATTTTTCACATGCAGTATAAAATATTCTTGACGCCATTCACGTGGAGCACAGAGATAGAGGTTGAAAACTGAAATCACATACAGTCTTTTTGAATACACAGAAATTTTGTGGTAGTAGGGTGGTTTGTTTACATTCGAAAGGTGCATAGGGTTCATTGAAACCCTTGTAAGAGATTCAGGATTGTGAATAAAGAACGCATGCTATATATTGTGTAAATACAAAGCATTATTCAAGTTTATGCTGTTGCTCATACTTATCTCTTGACAAGGAAAATTTTTAGACATTACATTTTTTAAATCAACATTAAACGTAGGACTATTTTGACCATTATTACTTTTTAATTTAACACTAGTACATGAAACGGGTGAGGCAGAAACCAATGTCAAACATCTTGCTACGTTCATTGCTACCTCAATCATAAAGCCTTCACAAAGTTAGTAACACTTAGTTTCTGTTAGTTTTGAGTGAAAAATTAAAATAGTCTTTGAGGTAATTACTTGGAATATTTTTTGCTTAAAAAGGATAAAGTTTTATAGAATCCTTTTTAAAGCAATTTTAAATAGCCCTTTCTTTATTTGGAGGTGGAGTTGTATTAATCTGAACGACTCAGTTTTCTGTGGTATGATGACTTGTTTGAAACTGAGCTTATTTTAAAATTAAAAGAAATCAACAAACATCTGAGAAAAAGCTGCTGGAGGATATTTTTAAATGTTCCCTTCATTTTATCCCTTTTATCGTGATTAATCGGGTCATGGTTAACTTTTTTGCTTTTGAGTAGCTATCCATCCTAAAATGCTATTTTTTTATGTTACTTACCCCATGTATTTTATAGTGGTGACTGAGAAAAATCTTTAATCTCATGTTTTCATGGAAAATTGAGAGAAAATGTTTATAACATAATAGAATAGTGACCAAGTCTGTTGAATGGCAAATGATGTGAAAAACATCCATGGAAGAAAGAAAGAAAAAAAAAAAAACTTGCGTTACACATGTTGCACAATCCATATTTCAGATATCCAGTCCTATACTCAAAAAGTGCAAAATGCATACTTTTTTTGCTAAAATATCATTAAATAATTAATTCCAGAATGATCAATGCACATCATAAATAGGAAATTAAAGCCCCTTTTTGAATTGAAGACCCACCTCTCCCCCTCATTCATTGGGGAAGAGTTCTGTCTTCAAATTAAAAAGTCCATAACATGAGTGTTTAGTTTTGTGTTTATGATGCACTCTGATCAAACTGGAAGCAACTATTTAATAATATTTCAGGAAAAAAAATCACGCGTTTGCAAATTTTCAGCTTACAATTGGCTAACTGACATGTGGATTATTCAACCCAAATAACATGATATATACAGTACTGTGCAAAAGTTTTAGGCAGGTGTGAAAAAATGCTGTAAACAAAGAATGCTTTCAGAAATATAAATGATTGTTTATTGTTAAGAATTTACAAAATGCAAAGTGAGCGAACAAAAGAAAAATCTAAATCAAATCAATATTTGGTGTTACTACCTTTTGCCTTCAAACCAGCATCAATTCTTATAGGTACACTTGCACAAAGTCAGGGATTTTGTAGGATTATAGTCAGGTGTATGATCAACCAATTATACCAAACAGGTGCTAATGATCATCAATGTCACATGTAGGTTGAAACACAGTCATTAACTGAAACAGAAACAGCTATGTAGGAAGCTTAAAACTGAGTGAGGAACAGCCAAACTCTGCTACCAAGGTGAGGTTGTGGGAGACAGTTTCATGTCATTGCAAGATTGAGCACAGCAACAAGACACAAGGTAGTTATACTGCATCAGCAAGGTTTCTCCCAGACAAAGATTTCGAAGCAGACTGGGGTTTCAAGATGTGCTGTTCAAGCTCTTTTGAAGAAGCACAAAGAAACGGGCAACGTTGAGGATCATAGACGCAGTGATCAGCCAAGGAAACTTAGTGCAGCAGATGAAAGACACATCAGGCTTATTACCCTTCGAAATCGGAAGATATCCAGCAGTGCCATCAGCTCGGAACTGGCAGAAACCAGTGGGACCCAGGTACACCCATCCGGAGAAGTCTGAGAAGTCTGGCCAGAAGTGGTCTTCATGGAAGAGTTGCAGCCAAAAAGCCATACTTCCGACGTGGAAACAAAGCCAAGCGACTCAAGTATGCACGAAAACATAGGAACTGGGGTGCAGAAAAATGGCAGCAGGTGCTCTGGACTGAAGAGTCAAAATTTGAAATATTTGGCTGTAGCAGAAGGCAGTTTGTTCGTCGAAGGGCTGGAGAGCGGTACAATAATGAGTGTCTGCAGGCAACAGTGAAGCATGGTGGAGCTTCCTTGAACGTTTTGGGCTGCATTTCTGCAAATGGAGTTGGAAATTTGGTCAGGATCAATGGTGTTCTCAATGCTGAGAAATACAGGCAGATACTTATCCATCATGCAATACCATCAAGGAGGTGTATGATTGGCCCCAAATTTATTCTGCACAGGACAACGACCCCAAACATACAACCAAAGTCATTAAGAACTATCTTCAGCGTAAAGAAGAACAAGAAGTCCTGGAAGTGATGGTATGGCCCCCACAGAGCCCTGATCTCAACATCATCGAGTGTGTCTGGGATTACATGAAGAGACAGAAGGATGTGAGGAAGCCTACATCTACAGAAGATCTGTGGTTAGTTCTCCAAGATGTTTGGAACAACCTACCAGCCGAGTTCCTTCAAAAACTGTGTGCAAGTGTATCTAGAAGAATTGATGCTGTTTTGAAGGCAAAGGGTGGTCACGCCAAATATTGATTTGATTTAGATTTCTCTTTTGTTCATTCACTGCATTTGTTGATTGATGAAAATAAATGATTAACACTTTCATTTTTGAAAGCATTATTTGTTTACAGCATTTTTTCACACCTGCCTAAAACTTTTGCACGGTACTGTGTGTGTGTGTGTGTGTGTGTGTGTGTGTGTGTGTGTGTGTGTGTGTGTGTGTGTGTGTATGTGTATATATATATATATATATATATATATATATATATATATATATATGTATATAATATACAGTGCATCCTGAAAGTATTCACAGCGCATCACTTTTTCCACATTTCCTTATGTTACAGCCTTATTCCAAAATGGATTAAATTCATTTCTTTCCTCAGAATTCTAAACACAACACCCCATAATGACAACATGAAAAAAGTTTACTTCAGGTTTTTGTTAATTTATTAAAAAATAAAAAAAACCGAGAAATCACATGTGCATAAGTATTAACAGCCTTTGCTCAATACTTTGTCGATCCACCTCTGGCAGCAATTACAGCCTCAAGTCTTGTTGAATATGATGCCACAAGCTTGGCACACCTATCCTTGGCCAGTTTCGCCCATTCCTCTTTGCAGCACCTCTCAAGCTCCATCAGGTTGGATGGGAAGTGTCGGTGCACAGCCATTTTAATATCTCTCCAGAGATGTTCAATTGGATTCAAGTCTGGGCTCTGGCTGGGCCACTCAAGGACATTCACAGAGTTGCCCTGAAGCCACTCCTTTGATATCTTGGCTGTGTGCTTAGGGTCGTTGTCCTGCTGAAAGATGAGTCGTCACCCCAGTCTGAGGTCAAGAGTGCTCTGGAGCAGGTTTTCATCCAGGATGTCTCTGTACATTGCTGCAGTCATCTTTCCCTTTATCCTGACTAGTCTCCCAGTTCCTGCCACTGAAAAACATCCCCACAGCATGATGCTGCCACCACCATGCTTCACTGTAGGGGATGGTATTGGCCTGGTGATGAGCGGTGCCTGGTTTCCTCCAAACGTGACGCCTGGCATTCACACCAAAGAGTTCAATCTTTGTCTCATCAGACCAGAGAATTTTCTTTCTCATGGTCTGAGAGTCCTTCAGGTGCCTTTTGGCAAACTTCAGGTGGGTTGCCATGTGCCTTTTACTAAGGAGTGGCTTCCGTCTGGCCACTCTACCATACAGGCCTGATTGGTGGATTGCTGCAGAGATGGTTGTCCTTCTGGAAGGTTCTCCTCTCTCCACAGAGGACCTCTGGAGCTGTGATCGGATTCTTGATCACCTCCCTGACTAAAGCCTTCTCCCCCAATCGCTCAGTTTAGATGGCCGGCCAGCTCTAGGAAGAGTCCTGGTGGTTTCGAACTTCTTCCACTTATGGATGATGGAGGCCACTGTGCTCATTGGGACCTTCAAAGCAGCGGAAATTTTTCTGTAACCTTCCCCAGATTTGTGCCTTGAGACAATCCTGTCTCGGAGGTCTACAGACAATTCCTTTGACTTCATGCTTGGTTTGTGCTCTGACATGAACTGTCAACTGTGGGACCTTATATAGACAGGTGTGTGCCTTTCCAAATCATGTCCAATCAACTGAATTTACCACAAGTGGACTGCAATTAAGCTGCAGAAACATCTCAAGGATGATCAGGGGAAACAGGATGCACCTGAGCTCAATTTTGAGCTTCATGGCAAAGGCTGTGAATACTTATGTACAGTACATGTGCTTTCTCAATTTTTTTTATTTTTAATAAATTTGCAAAAACCTCAAGTAAACTTTTTTCACGTTGTCATTATGGGGTGTTGTGTGTAGAATTCTCAGGGAAAAAATTAATTTAATCCATTTTGGAATAAGGCTGTAACATAACAAAATGTGGAAAAAGTGATGCGCTGTGAATACTTTCCGGATGCACTGTATAATTTTTTTTTTCCATGGATGTTTTACCATATATTTTGCCGTAGTACAGCATTGGTCATTATTGGTTTGGCTTTTATGACATAATCCCTCCATTACTCTCCACCACTACAAAGTAGCTAGGGTAAGTAACATAATAAAATAATATTTTTGGGTGGAGTATTTCTTTAATGTTTACATATATAATTTTATATAATACGCAATATTTTTGTTTATTAGTTATAACTGTTTTTAAATCTATTACCATTATCCTATTTTGAATAGTTTTGAGTAGTCAATGTGTTAAATTGTTTCATTTTGAAAATTTGAGTTATTGATTTATATTTGTTCTCCTCCCTATTCCTAGTCTTTGTTTCTTTTATTCTGTATTACATAGAACATAATGCTGCCCTGGTGTCAAGTTGTTGTGCATGCTTCCCTTTATGAATGCACTGAAAACAATGTCCCTTATGTTTCTTATGGTTCCTTTTCTTGCATGCCTCTTTTTAAGTTAGCTATATGTATATATTTGTTTAATCTTGAACAGTACTCATAATTTCCACATGTGTTTCTACTTGTAGGATCATCAACTGGTCTGTCAGCTACACCTCCAGCATCCCTACCAGGATCTTTAACAAATGTGAAAGCACTACAAAAATCTCCTGCTCAGCAGAGGGAGCGCAAGTCATCTTCCTCATCTGAAGATCGCAATAAAATGGTATGTCGTCATAGTAGGTTGTCAATGCTCTTTACAATGTAAATTTCAAGAGGGAACTATTATCCAGTTATTTACTCCATGAAAAAATGTTACATATCATTTAGCATTTAATTGTTTAATACTTTTTCATAACATTGGCAGTAGACATTTTGTCCCAAAAGAGCATTTTTTTTGCATTTGAATAAATGTAGATTTTTTTTTCATAGTAACATTTTAAAAATGTTTATTACTCTCAGTGAATCTAATCCTCAGTGTTCATTCTTGTTTTGTTATCTTCCGTTATGTTAAAGCATGGGAAGGATATAGAAACTGAAAATAGGGAGTGCTCAGTCCAATGATCTGAACTCAGAATTTTAGAGCGAGACTGTGTGGCATTGCACCACTGTGCTGTCCATTTAAAGTTGAATATTTTATTGAATTACTATAATAATTGAGATTATTTGCTTTAATAACCTCTATGAGCAGACCCAATTCTACATATTTTCTTCATTTGTTTGATTTACTGTTTAATTGTGTGTTGTTTTAGTTTGTGTAAAATTAATTATGATGGTAGAGAACTGAAAGGGATCTACAGTACATATCACCTTTTTATCTTTTTTTGTGCTTTGAGATTTATTTCTCTGGTACTATCATTAGTCTGTTATTGTGATCCTGAAATGTCCCTCAGGATTAACATCAGTTTCCATCAAGTATAAATTATTTGTTGCAGATCACTGATTTGGCAGACTTGTATGTTAACAGCAATTTCGTAAAAATATAACAGCAGACAGGGATACATTTTTAGGAAACAAATTAAATGACAACATGAACATAACTATTTCAACAGGGTTTAGGTCCCTTGCTGTTATTTAGTGAAGCTTATCCAATACTTAGCACCAAAACCTCTTTCACATTCCTATGTTTCTCCTCTCAGCAGTTAAAGATTTGTCAGTGGATCTTGAAAGTAGTCTTCTATCATTTTTAGATATCGTGCTTAGTGAAATTACAGTAATGCATATTTTTATGATTCTGCCTTATTTAAAAGTTTTGTCTGCTTAGAATACATTTTTCTATGGAGTTGTTTCCTGTTTTTGAAGGTTTGAAGTATCACATATTCTCTGTGTATGGGTAATTTGGCAATTCCTAGTTTCTAATATTTTTTAACATGGTTTCATTTTTCTGCGGCGTCATTTTGCCCTCCTATTTCTGCAATACCTTGCACAGTTGCTGGGGATTTGGTCTTGGAGGTTGTTCCATTTTACATCACCATTGTGATGATTTATAAATTGCCACCGCATGCTTAACGCCATTGAATATTGTGGATAAACAAAGAAATTTTTCGTGCAATTTTTGGTGGAGTTTAAGGAAAAAGAATTTATTGGTTTGTGTTTTACTTTGAGTTTGGTTAGAGTTTTCAATTTTGAAGACAGTTTAATAGCCTTTTCTTGTTTTGATATCAGAAATATTCTTGCAGTACAATTCTCTAGATCTTCTCAGCTTCTGTCTGCTCAGTTCCACACACAGTGATCTAAAAGGAGGAAGGCCTTTGTTCCATTTTTAATTTTATAAAAAAGTATCCCAATAGTTCATACCACCTTGTTATTATCACCTTTCTTTTTAAGATATGGAATCAGTCAGGCAATACTAGGAGGTGTGACTGAATTTTCCAAAGTTTGCAGGTTCTTCAAAGTATTGTTTAAAATAAAAGTATGTCTTCCATTTTTATAGTAACTGTCCTGTTTTTAAGTAAATCAGTATTTAAGTAAATGAACAGAGAGATTGATGCTTAGATCTAAATTTACCAGCTGGTAACAGTGGTTTTTTTTTTTTTTTTTCCGGATTTAGAAAACACTTGGTAGAAGAGATTCAAGTGATGACTGGGAAATTCCAGATGGGCAAATCAATATGGGTCAGAGGATTGGTTCTGGTTCCTTTGGAACTGTTTACAAAGGAAAATGGCATGGTAAGTACATTTGGATTTAGTTTCTCATTTCACATTCACACATTACCCTGTTTTTATAAGTTGATTGTTTTATGTATTTAAAAACAGAAACTGGCCAAAAATGTTTTTTCAATCTTAGTTTTTAAAGGAAAATTAGTCAAAACCAAGCATAAAAACGTTATTTTGGTGCATTAATCTATATCTGGCAAAATCCAAAGCAGGTAATTAATTAAGATTTAAAAACCTGCTCACTCTTTAAATCTTGTAGTTGATTAAAATCCCATGCAAACAATAGAGGAAATATACTGGTTCCATACAACAGAAATTGAGTGAGGGATTCAAACAGAGAACACTGGATTTGAGCAGTTGCAATGGTAGCCACTGTGCCTTTGTGTCCTCTAATATAAATACAAGGCATGGCAGTAAAAAAACATGTCCTCGTTCTGTGAATTGATACAACCATAAGACAAAAGTTTGCTCATAAAAATTAAGATTACCTTATTACCTGTATAGACTGCATTGAAGATCAATACATGTGCAAAAACAGAAGGCCACTGCCCTGTCATCATAGCATGCTAGCTCACTAAATTAAACAGTACCTTACACAGGCAATAGAAAAAACACTTACTCAAAAAAAAGAAACAACTCACTTATTAATGCAAAAAAAAATTAATACAAGATAGAAACGTTTAAGGTATTCTTTCTAGACACTATAAAATATGCTCAAACAGATTGTTTAGTGATGCTGTATGTATAAATATAGTACACAGCAATTTATATCATTTTACAGAGTTTGACCTGAATGAGAACCAATGTTGATCTAAATTTGTACGCGGTGTGTAAAACTATGTCACATTAAAAAAGAAGGCGTTTACTTTATTTCTGCACCCCTGGGCTTTTAATTTTAAAATACCTTGCAATTCACTTGTTACTCACCTACTAATGTATTTTCTGACTCTTGTGAGGAATTGAAACATGTTCTTGCAGTAATGTTGTCAAGGCAGAGACCAACCAGGCATAGGCACAGTAATCGCTCTCATTAGTACAGTCACTACAGACACTGATAAGTCTTTAGGCTATTCATGAGATTCTGTGCCTAAAACCCACATGTTTATTTTTTTGTTTTAGAGATACTCATTATTGTAAGTTCCTTATTGCCATGTACTTTCTTTTTTGTAGCTGCCCTTTAACAGACAAACAATCAAAACACTTTTCATGGATCACACAAGAATATAGTTTAAAACAGCAAAATCAAAAATGCACTTCTGTATTGTTTATAGCAGGAGTCTCCAACTCTGTGTCCAGGAGTGGTACTGTGGCTGCAGATTTTCATTCAAACCCTTTCCTTAATTAATGACCAGTTTTTGCTGCTAATTAACACTCTTCCTTAATTTCAGTTGGCTTGCTATTTAAGACTCAGAATCATTAATTGTTTCTTTTTTGCTTAATTAACAGACAAGCAGTAATGAGATCTAAAACAAGCCAATACATGAACAGCAACCTGTATCCATTGTCCAGTATCTGATAATAGAGAAAGGGGAAGGTCTCAGCAATGTTTTTCTGCTCGGGTCCACAAAACATTTTAGTGGTTTTCTTAGGAAAAAAAGAAGATCAACAGTTTTGGAAATCTCTGCTCTAGCAGAGTGAGATCACCAACAAGCCATGACATTAAACTACGGACTGAATAAACAACAGGAATTGACTCCTAATTAAGAAACTGGTTGGAGTTTGAAGCCCTGACTTGATAGGTCATCTGTTGGATCACTTCACATCACTTCAGTTCTGTTTCAGTGACATTTAAGGGAACAATGAAGCAATTCAGTTATGGAATCTTTAAAAAAAAATGGTACCTAATTAAGGAAAGGGTTAGAATGAAAACCTGCAATCACAGTAGTGCTCCAGGACTGGGGTTGAAGTTTTATACAAAAATATGACAGTAACCCTGACACAATAATTTTTTTTTATTCAATCAGGTATCTAATTATAAATGCTGTATAGAATGAATGGGCACAAATTCCGACAGAAACACTCAAAAATCCTGTGGAAAGCCTTCCAAGAATAGTTGAAGTTGTTACAGTTGCAAAGGGCGGACCAACTCCATATTAAAGTCTATGTATTTGAATGCAATTTCATTAAAGTGCCTATTGTTATAATGGTCAGATGTCCCAGTACTTTGGTCCATATAATGTATGTAATTTAGTTCATGAAATTAGATATATATACCATCAGAGATTAGATGAGTTTTTATAAGATTACCTAAAAAACAAAGACATCAACCTGTTCAGATTACAGAACCGTAAGTCCGATGAGATAAAGATATTCTAAGAGAAACTAATGTAAAATTGAAAAAGAAATAAACTCAAAGCAAGAAGAGAAGGCTTCAGTTTAAGAACAGCATTGGTCAGGGTAAAGATGTGTGTAAAGGTTTCATTGACTACCAGAAAGCAGTTGATCAGATACAAATGATAAACTGGTTACAACAATTGGATATTGATTCAAAATGTGTATGATTAGTTCATAGTCTTCATTGAAGTCATTCAAATAGATGATAGTTTATGCCCAGAAATTTGGATTTTGGCATGACTTCAGCAGAGATGAGTTCTTTCACTTCATCTGTTCAATTTATATACAGAAAGTACTGTATCTTTAATAGCAAAGGAGTAAGGATTGGTGGAGTTGTTTTTAATTACTTAGTACAAACTGAAGACATTGTGTTGACAACAGAAATTGAATTGCTGGAGATTTCGTATATTTATGAAGTGGAAATATAATTTTGTGTGAACGTGAAGAAGACAAAGAGCATGTTGGTACAAAGAAATGGTACAGTGCCAAGGATCACAATTAATCTAGAAAACACAGAGGAAGTTAAGAACATTTACATACCTGGGACATACAATTGAACAGAGATATCTAGAGGTATGTTTAATGACATGTAAAAGATTCTTAATACTAGAATTACCAAAGCTTATGAGAAAACTCGTAAATCCGGCCCACCTTAAATCCACTCGCACGTCTCCATTCAGCATCTTTTGTCTTGTAAATGTGTCGATAAGCAGCAAGCAGCCTGCTATACCATCGCCCGCCCACCGCCGGAGAAACTGCAAAAACCTCTCCCAACTGAAGCCTTGTTTATCAGTGAGTCAGGTACCTAGGCTAAAAAATATATTGTTATTCGGAACACATACATTTCACGTGTGTTCCGTGTCTACAAAGATCTGTGTAAGTGTAGGATGACAGAAATGTTGAACACATACCTAAAAGACAAACTTTTTCCATGTTTTAGTACTAACGACAAAATGTAGACATGAAGTGTATAATGTGTGAAGACTGAAGTCCAAATATCAAATAAGCACTTTCACAAAAGATACAAGTATAACAGAACAAATGTGCTTTTTTACCAAGACTATAACCGAAGAAAAAGAAATCAGGTTAGTGTTGCTGGTTATCCTGACTGCTTGGGTAGTACACTGGTTAGAGCTACTGACTCCAATTCAGAAGGTCCTGGGTTCAAGCCCTTACGTCTCCCAAAATAACGTTTTGAGTAGTGAGCTGTTCTTATTGTTACTATTATACAATAAAACCATACATTTGATTTGAGTCTGTAATAGATGGTGTATATGTATTGTACTTGTAAAGGTTAACAGTTTTTTTTTTTTTTTTTTTTCCGGTTTTATTCTCTCAGTTGCGTTCACGCTTGCCCCGATCTGACACTGCTGTTTTCAGATAAAGACAAGCTATAACAGAGGTGAACTCAGATCGGAGAAAGAGAACAGAGCCCTCCCCGCAAGAAATGTCCACTCACATATAAGAACAACACAGCTGCACCAGGCGTAAAGGCACAGTTTGGATACAGGATGAGGTCCGGCATCATCCTACCAATCACCTGTCCTTCAAAGAAACAGCACTACACTAGCGTGGTGTATGTGCCCAAAAAAAGTCTAACTGCATTCTCGTACCATTGCTCATGTACTAAAGTGTCAGCAGGTATTTTTCGTGGCATTACATGTGTAATTTGTGAGCATGCCCTTGTCAATCAAACAGAGGAAGCTCTGCAGTCTACTTGTGACTTTACGCTGTAGGAAGATAAGTAAACAAATCAAGATAAGTAACATTCGATCTGGCTTTTATATAAGTAACATATAAATGTTGTTTATGTAAAGACCATCAGATAATCACAAACAGAAGTTTGCACGATATGTTGGTGAGCTTTGTAAGCCGTGCTGTTTCTTTGAAGGACAGGTGATTGGCAGGATGACGCCAGACCTCGTCCTGTATCCAAATCCTGTGCCATCTTTCGCCTTCACGCCTGGTGAAGCTGCGTTGTTCTTATATGTGAGTGGACGTTTCTTGCGGGGAGGGCTTCTGTTCTCTTTCTCTGATCTGAGTTCACCTCTGTTATAGCTCGTCTTTATTTGAAAACAGCAGTGTCAGATCGGGGCAAGCGTGAATGCGGACTGAGAGAATTAAACTGAATAAAAAAACGCTAACTTTGACAAGCACTATAAATTTACAGTGGCTGTTACAGATGCAAATCAAATGTATGTTTTTATTGTATAATATTAACAATAAGAGCAGCTCTCTACTCAAAACGGTAAACTTGAGAATCTGC
Source organism: Erpetoichthys calabaricus (assembly GCF_900747795.2). Taxonomy (NCBI): domain Eukaryota; kingdom Metazoa; phylum Chordata; class Cladistia; order Polypteriformes; family Polypteridae; genus Erpetoichthys; species Erpetoichthys calabaricus. The sequence continues at coordinate 111,900,824 of NC_041394.2, read as the reverse complement.
CAGCATCGAACCCAGAAGCTCTTGATTGGGAGTCAGCAGTTCTTAGCATTGCACCACGCAAGCTGTCGCATCAACCGCCTGCCGTAACCTGCTTTCTTTTTTCTTCGGTTATATTCTTGAATAAAAGCGCGCTTGTTTTCTTATACTTGTACTTTTTGTGAAAGTGTTTATTTGATATTTGGACTTCAGGCTTCACACCTTATACACATGTCGTAAAGACGGTCCTTGGGTGTGTATGGGAACTGTTAACATTTGACACTGATGATTGTATATAGCATGGAACTGACCTCTCTATACTATTCTGTCCTCTGCATCTCCTGGAGTTCAAAAGAAATACCAACATGCAGCAACATGTGGACACTGGCCAAGATCGGAAAAAAAAAACAAACGCGGTCACTAACCACAACCGCATGAAGGTATGCAAATGAATATAATGCTGCATTAGTGCAACAACGTTTTCCGAAATGTACAATACAGGTCATAAAATGAATTATTCCAAATGTCATATATACCATCATTTTGACATCATGGATCAGAAGGTGCATACTAAATTAGCGTGAGCAGGAACACTCAAGAATAAAACTGAATAATAAAAAATTCACATCCACAGTCATTCTTAGTCATGTACACCACTCACGTCCACGTCCACAGTTTTCCCAGTCCCAGTCTTGTTCGCGCACAAGATCTGACATGGTTTTCAAATATAGAGGGGAGTATAACAAAACCAGTTTGCTTGTTATACCAGGTCTTTATCTGAAAACAGCTTCAGATCTGGGGGATTTGGGGGGGGGGGGGGGGTGTGGGATCTTGAATGTGAGTGAGAGAATAAAACTGAAAAAAACCCCGCTAACTTTAACTATAAATTTACAGACGCAAATCAAATGTATGTTTTTATTGTATGATATTAACAGTAAGAGCAGCTCACTACTGAAAATGGTACATTTGGGAAGCAGCTGATATCGAAACCGTGACCTCTTGATTGGAAGGCAGCAGTTCCTAGCATTGCACCACGCAAGCTGTCGTATCAACCGCCTACCATAACCTGGTTTCTTTTTTCTTCGGTTAAATTCTTGAATAAAAGTGCACTTGTTTTGTTATACTTGTACCTTTTGTGAAAGTGTTTTGTTTCATATTTGTATTTCAGGCTTCACACATTATACATTTCATGTCTACATTTTTTCAATTATTTCTAACACATGAAAAACGTTTCTGTGTTAACTACGTTTTTACATAGATTGTTGTTGACATGGAACACACATGAAATGCATGTATTGCAAATGATGATGTACTATTTTACCCTATAAAGCTCCAGCACTTCACTCGAAGATAAACACTGAGCATTGAGAAACTTCTTTGCGAAATGAACTGCAGCGGTGGGTGGGGGGATGGGATATCAGGCTGCCTGCTGCTTATCGACACATTTACAGGACAAAAGACACTGACGGAGAGGTGAGAAAGGATTTAAGGTGGGACAGATTTACGAGTGTTCTCGTAGGCTCTGGTAATTCTAGTGTTAAATGAAAGCTCATTAGTTTAAAAACAAGGAAAATAATCACTAAATATTCCATATGATAGCAGTGTCATGTTACCAGAAGGTCTTTATTTAAAAGCAATACCATTGAACTTTTACAACACTCAATACCTTTCAGTGTCACTGCAAAAACAGGAATCCCAGTCAGTCCGTTATTGAAGTGAACAATATTATGCCATTTTCCTGAATGCAAAATAAAATATACATATACTAACAGTAACAGAAATAAAAAAACAAAGGCAAGTCCAAACATACACATGCAGAGCAGGTTACAGATTATGACTGCAGTGGAATTCGAAAGCCTCAAAACGAACCTTGGCACGATACACACGCAGAGCAAGTTAAAAAATATGTCAGTACTACAATTCCACGGTGTCAAACAACACAGAGTACAGATCGCATTCGCGGCAACAAACGGAATTTATTACTAGATGAAATAGCGGAACAGCAAAAAGAGATTGAATATATGGACATAGGTGATATGTCAGAAGTATGTAGATATTGTAAGGCTGTACCATTTACGTCCGAGACTTGTAGATCGTCTAATTCGTGTTGCCATCAGGGAAAAGTACCATATGCTATGAGAATCTGTGTTCCCACAACAATTATAGCTATGACAAGTTTAATTTAGAAAAAAAGCACACTTTGGTCAGGTGTATATTTATGATCACAGAGAAGCGATGCAATATAGAATCGAAAGAGTTAAACGATCTGATGTAATAGAAATTATACAGCCAATAATGGATACAAATTCATATATCCAAAAGTATCGCACAAAACTTATTAGCAAAACACGGACAAAGAAATTATCGTAGATGTCAATATGAATCCAAAAGATCACAGTTGCATTTACAATAAACCCACGTGACGAATTGTCAGCGATAATACTTCAGAAAAACAGAGATATCAAAGACAGAGTAGATATTCGTGTATATCCAAAGGCAAAGCATGATTTGTCATGTATGTCAAATACATTGCCACATGTCGACCCTGTACTCTTTCCTTTGCTTTTCCCAGATGGTGAAACAGGATGGTCGTACAATATGAAACAAACGCATTTAGAAAAACAAATAACACCCACTCAATATTTCTGTTAAAAGTCGCAGCTAATCATCTCTTCTATATTAAATCGAATCACGCTAAACTTAGAATGGAACATATGCAAGGTCTCATTGATCACATTCACAATTCAAATATCAATAGGTCAGACAAATTCAAAATAGGTAAAGTATCATCTTGTCAAGGTAGTCCAAGAGCATTGCAACAGTTGTATCATGATGCAATGGCAATATCCAGAACTATCGGTCGGCCGATTTCTTTATTACAGTGACGTGCAATCCACAATGGTCAGAAATCCGCAACTTCTTGAGAACAACATCAACGGCTACATTGGCTCTGGATATTCCCACTTTCATAAGTAGATTGTTTTATCAGAAAGTCTTATTTTTATTTAATGAACTCGAAACAGTGTTCAGGCAAAAAGGAGATCTTGATATGCCATTCGCATTAAAACGTTTACAGGTTCCCATCAGAATAACTTTTGCAATGACAATTAACAAATCAAGGACAAACATTTGAAAAAGTCGGTTTATTTATAAGAGACGAAGAAACGATATTCACTCACGCCCAGTTATACATTGCATTATCATGCTGTGAGACCAAACAAAGAATCACAATTCAGTGCGATCGTGAAGAAACACTCATTCCTAATATTGTTTTTTAGAAAGTTTTATAATAAAAAGTGAACATAATGCATATGTAATAATTCCCATGAAAAAACAAACACTTTACATTGTATATCCACAAGGCCAAACCTGGGGATTGTCGAGCGAAGCGAGCAGGGGGCATAGCCCCCTAGTGTATATTTGTGTGTGTATGTATATATATATATATATATATGTATGTGCATGTGTGTGTATATATATAATATCTAGGTAGCCACCCATACAATCGGATTGTGTTTCAGATTACGCATGCTGTGAATGTAATTACTCCGATCTCCAGGCTGTCAAATAAAGGAACCACGTGCCGTGGCGCAACGTAAAGGGGCTTCGTCTCTGATGCTGACGTCCGAGGTTCGATCCCCGCAAGGGGAGCAGTGGAGTGTATACGCCTGATGAGCCCAAGTAAGGGCGAAACACGTGTCGCGTACTCTTTGCATTATTTGACAGTAAACTATGTAACTATATATATATATATATATATATATATATATATACAGTGGAACCTCGGTTTACGAACGCCTCGGTATACGTACAACTCGGTTTACGACCAAAAAGTTCGCCAAACTTTTGCCTCGGTTCACGACCAAACACTCGGTTTACGAACAAGCCAGGTTCCCTTTCGGTTTGTTGATGTTCATTCTCTCCCTGTGCATTTCCTGTGCAGCGAGTGAGAGAGAGCACGCGCACACACACACAGAGAGGCAGCGCAAGAGACAGAGGGCTGTACACACACACACACACACACACACACACACAGGAACACGCGCGAGAGAGGCGTGTGCGCACACACACAGGAGCGCTCTAGACAGACACACTGTGAGCTGCAAAGCTGATCGCACCCCCAGAGAATACAGACGCCCCTGGGAAAACCCCTAAGAAACATGGACAGACTACCTTCACATTCCTCCTTTCCCTTCTTGCCGGCTCTGTCGCGTAATATGCCTCTCGTGCGGTGCTCCGCCTTCTTAAAAAGCCTGCACGGGCTTCTTTCAGTTTGTTAAATTGGTTGCTTGCTTCTCCTTCTTTCTCTCTCAGACAATCTGTGCTCCTGGCGGAGCTGTCATCTCTGACTTGTCATGGAGCACGTTTAAACTGTTGAAAAGAGACAAATGTTTGTTTGCAGTGCTTTGAATAAAGTTCCTTTTTTTCTACAACCTCCTGTGTCTCTGTGCAAATCTGTGACCCAAGCGTGACAATACACACAGGCGCTCCAGGCTCGCAAAAGAGAGACGCACGCACACACAGGCGGGGGAGAGAGAGAGGCGCGCCGCTAGAGAGACACACACAGGTGCTCCAGGCTCGCAAAAGAGAGACGCACGCACACACACACACACAGGCTGGGGGGGGTAGGAGAGAGACGCGCGCACACACACAGGAGCGCTCCAGGCTCGCAAAAGAGAGACGCACGCACACACACACAGAGCGATTGAGGGACGCATAAGTTAGAGAAGGCTTGTTTTTGTTTTCAGTTATGTTTCCGGTGATCGGTTCGTAGCCTGCATTGTTGCAGTGTTACTTTTCTTGGTGGTTTATTAAATTACGGATTTTTCAAATGTTCCTTTTTTCCCCTGTGCTTAAAACTCATTAAAAAAAGTGTTTTTAGCGAGAGCGGTTCCTAGCACTATAGCGCGAACTATTGCAGTGTTAGTTTTCTCTGTTGTTAAAGGTTTTCTCAGTGTTATTCAATGTTTTTACATTTAGTTTACCATTACGCTGTGCATTCTATGGTATAATTAACTATATTTGTGCTTAAAAACTGAAAAAATGTATATATTTACATACAGTTTCTACGGTCTGGAACGGATTAATTGTATTTACATACAATCCTATGGAAGAAATTGCTTCGGTTCACGACCAACTCGGTTTACGACCAGAGTTGTGGAACGAATTATGGTCGTAAACCGAGGTTCCACTGTATTTATTTATTTATTTATTTATTTATTTATATATATATATATATATATATATATATATATATATATATATATATATATATATATATATATGTGTGTGTGTGTGTAAACTGCTCAAAAAAATTAAAGGAACACTAAAGCTACAAAGGGCTGAATTCAAAGACACCTCAAAAATCTAAGTGAAAAAATGATGAGGCAGGCTAGTCCATTTTGCCGAAATTTCATTGCAGCAACTCAAAATACATATATACATATATATGTATGTGTGTGTGTATATATGTATATATGTATGTATGTATGTATGTATGTATGTATGTATGTGTATATATATATATATATATATATATATATATATATATATATATATATATATATATATACACACACAGTATGTATATTGTCACGCTTGGGTCACAGATTTGCACAGAAACACAGGAGGTTGTAGAGACAGGAACTTTATTCAAACTCTGCAAACAAACATGTCTCTTTTTCAAAAGTTTAAACATGCTCCTTGACAAGATGGAGATGACAGTTCTGTCTCACAATTAAATGAATGCAAATACATCTTCCTCTTCAAAGGAGTGCACGTCAGGAGCAGGAAAGGACAGAGAGAGAGAAAGGCAAACAATCAATCAAAAACTGACAGGTGCTGTTCGGACTTTTAAGTCAGCGTAGTACCGTGCGGATCGCGCGATAGATCAGCTGCAAGTAAGCCCAGCAAGCAATGGAGCAATGTGAAGGTAGACTTTCAGCGTCTTTTTTTTTTAATCTGTAGGGGTGCGATCAGCCCCCAAGCTTACAATATATGTATGTATATGTATATATATATCAATATATCTTTATACATAATACACTACCATGGCTGTTCGTTTGTCTGTCCAGGATTTTAAATCACCTGTACCTCACAAACCATTTGACCTATTGACCTGAAGTTTGGTACACATATACTACGTGACGTCTACTGTCCACTTTCGGGGTGATGATTGACCTCTTTTTATTTCTATTTTATTTTATTGTATAATCAACTCCCTGCAGCGTTCTCATCCCTACCACCTTCGCCATCACTTCCTCTACCTCTTCATATCTTAAATCATTCTTGAGGCAGATTGAAGACTTAAGTGCCAGCTTAAGTGAAGAATTAAAGAAAACATACTAAGTAATTGCAACACAAACACTGACTTAATCAGTTTTAATGTGAAAAGATGCTGACAAAAGAAGAGAAGAAGCGGGCTTCTAGCATGGAGAAAAGAAGAGCTGCTCTGGAAGCAGCAAGAGCATCAACCTTTGAGCAAACAAATGCTAAACGTACAGAGTGTGTATGAAAACGATGAATGCTCATGTCAAGTGTATTCGTGCATATACTGTATATAAACACTAACACTTAAAAGCTATTTTTGTAATAACATGCTTTTAAAATCTGGTTTGTCGGGTAAAACAAGTTTAGTTTGTAATAATTGATATTGTAAGATTTTATATTTACATCATTAGAAGGTTAAAAATATTACTAAAGAGTAATGTGTAACATGAGTCAAATTATTTCAAACATTCAGCAATTATGGTACTTTAACTGTCTAAATCTGTTCCCTTTTTTCATCTTTCCAAACTTTAGTATTTCCTGTGTGATATCATTCTAATCACATTAATCCTTTTATTTCTAAACTCCTGTTAAACAGACTTTGCTATACAGTGTCTCATTCATATTATGACTTTCTTCCCTAATACTTTGAACAGTTCAATAAAATGTTTCAACAAAAAAAAGAATACCATTCTTTTGGCTCCAATTTAGTGTCTGAAATGAAGAAAAGATGCCCGTGGAGGCTGCAGTTTATATGTACAACATTCTGTCCATCTCTGCCCCCTCTAAAACATAAAACATTAACCAACTATGAAGGCTATGTCAAAAATACTCAAAAACCATACTGAGCATAATCAGACTCATATCGTATGTATTTTTTCTTATTTTTTAATGAAGAGCTGTTGAAACTTTTTGTGTGCTTTTAAATGTTTTTGAATATTTATCTTCTTTCTTAATGAAGTTTGTGACTGTCTGCACCACTACAGGACATATGACACAATTTCCATTCTTGTGAAGGGTCAGGTCCTGGACTCATAGATATGCCAAGCTACTTCAGTGACCAACATATGCTGCATCCCACTTTAAATTTAATGAACTAGTAGCCACTTGTAAGTTTTGAAATACTGAAATGCTCCTTTATCCATCATTTTGGACAATTGTCATGGTGTCGTCCTTGTTGTGGCCTTCAGAATTTTCTTTTTCTATGAATGAAGAACGGAGAGAGGGTATCTCTTATATATATTTCTCTTCTGGTTCGTCCTGCTTCCACTTCAAAACCGGTCCCGCCCACACACAGCTGACACGGCATTTCTCGATTCCTATTTGTCCTCTTCCAAACCCTTCCCCACGCTGCCTGCGGCTCCTCTTCAAAACCGGTCTCGCCCACACGCAGCCGACACGGCATTTCTTGATTCCTATTCGTCCTCTTCTAAACCCTTCCCCACGCTGCCTGCGGCTGCTCTTCAAAACTGGTCCCGCCCACACACAGCCGACATGGCATTTCACGATTCCTATTCGTCCTCTTCCAAACCCTTCCCCACACTACCTGCGGCCTCCCATACACCTTGCTATTTTTGTTATGCGGCGGTTGTTTCCTAAGCCTTTGTTATAAAATGAACGACAGTATCTTCTCTGTCGACGGGTTTTTGTACAACGTCATCTCTATTCCAGGATCCGGCAACTGCCTGTTCCTATCAGTGGGTTATTTCTTGACACAAACGGTTGATGAAGGTAATGCACTCTCACTACGACATAGGGCAGTAGATTTCGTTGCACCACATTGGGACAGATTTGGAGACTTTCTTCCTGTTGTTCTTTCCAATGCAAGTTGAGTTATCACAACAAGTCAGGAGTACTATCAATACATGGCAACATCTGGAGTTTATGGTGGTGAAGCTGAAATTCAAGCTCTTTCCGAGATTCTCCATGCTACCATTGTCATTTACTTCAAACACAACCCCAACATCCCACCTTGCATTTACAATTCTGGAAATACTCTCTTCATTTACATTCTGTACTCAGGACAACTGGACAGTGGCCACTATGAAGCCCTCCTACCGATTCCGATCATGTCTCCACAGCAGCATATAATGTCTGATAACACCAACACATCAGTCCTCAGTCATTCTTCTCTTCCACAAAACACTACAGTTTCATCTACTGCTACAACCTTCCTCTGCAGCATTTGTAGTAAACCTTTCAAAGCAAATCCCAGCCTTGCCAAACACAAGAAAATTCACTGCAACGACAAATTTTCAGTCTCACACTTGCACAAAACGTTTCACAATGCAGAACTATCTTCACAAACGCACAAAAATTCACTCCGCTGAAAAACTACCTGACTCCCACTCCAGTAACACATTCTTCCAGTGTGATTCCTGCAACAAAACTTTTCAAACGCAAACCTCACTTGCTAAACACAAGAAACGGCATTCTTCCCAACAACTATATGAGTGCCAGAAATGCAATAAGAAGTTCACTACACAGGACTGTCTGACTAAACACAACAAAACTCATTCACAACTCTTGCAATGTGACATCTGCAAAGCAATGTTTCCAAACCAACGCAGTCTCAGCAGACATACACATAATCCTCTTCCTGTTACCACAGGTGGTACTTCACCTAATTCCTGTCTTCCCGTCCAAGATTACAACATTGGGACTCCAGACCGGCAGTGCAAACACTGTCATGCACTATACTGGCCTGCTGAGCATAATACTGTACATCCAACAGGTACTCAAGGTGCTGCCACAAAGGTAAAGTAGCTTTACCACCTTTGCAGGAGCCAACTTTGTCTTTACAACAGCTTCTTACACAGCAAACATCAGAAGCTAAAAATTATCGCGAACACATTCGAGAATACAACTCTTCTGTAGCGTTTGCTTCCATGGGTGCACAGATAACTCAACCTCCTGGCCACGGACCATACTGTTTTAAAATACACGGCCAAATTTATCACCAAATCACTCCACTATACGCTAACACTTCTACCTCTCTAGGATATGGACAGTTGTATGTTTTTGACACAGAGTAAGCTACTGAAGTACGCTTACAAAGCAAACTCTGCATGCAGCGAAAATTTACTTCTCCAGCTAGATTCCATGCTCAGAACCATCAACCCCTTCGCTAAATCATACAAACACATGCATGAAATCGCTCAGTCCAATCCAACAGCATCTGTACGAATGGTTTTCAAGGAAAACCCTAGGCAGGATTTATGACGATTCAATGCCCCGACATGTCACACCAATGTGACAGCGATTTTTGTCGGAGAAGATGGCGAACCGCCAGCCGAAAGGGACATTTGCATCTATCCCATAGGCAACTCCTGTAAACAGATTTCCACGCTCAATATGAATTGCGATCCTATGGCTTACCCACTTTTATTCCCTTACAGAGACATTGGCTGGCACAAAGATTTACAACATTTTCCCGATAAAAGAACTGCCAAGCGAATAAGGCTTACTCAATGCCAATTTTACGCATACAGATTAGCAATGAGGAATACAGTTACGGTAGTATTTTGCACTCCAGTGGCAAACTATTCCAACAGTACGTCGTAAATGTGTATGTCAAAACAGGGGGCGCATGTCTCAACTATCTTAGATTACATCAACAAGATCTGCGCGTGGAACAATACAAAGGAATATCAGACGCACTGCAAGCAAACGCTGAAAATAACGATGTACGTGTAGGCAAAATGATCATATTACCGTCCACATTTCCAGGAAGTCCAAGATACACACAACAAAACTGTCAGGATGCCATGGCCATAGTACGTAAATTCTGAAAGCCTGATTTATTTATCTCTTTAACATGTAATCCTGCTTGGCCGTAAATTCTACATGCACTGTCGGATACCAAAGACCAGAGCACAGACCTGATACCAGTCTTCAGCCACGCTCAGTTGTACGCGGCTTTTTCTAGGGTTAGATCTTTCGATTCATTATCTGTCTTCTCCACCAAAACACCTATGTACAACTGCGTCTTTCAAGAAGTATTTATTTCTTCTTGATTTCTGAATTCCTTTCTCACCGTTTTCCGTTCCTATTCTTACACCGCCGTATGCTACGGCAGGTGTTGGCTAGTGATAAATATTCCTGGGTTTGTTTTAGTATTGCAGCTTGGCTCTGGTTCTTGCCATGCTTCTGTTTTTTTTTTTCTTTCCAACTATGAAAGTGTATTTTCATAAGCAGATGCTCACAATACACTGCTTGATTATTGTACAGTTGTATACAATGAAAAATTAACCACTTACCTATATTAAAGTTACCAATCAGAACTCAGGCATCTAAATTATAAAAATCTACCAATATGTGATTTAATTTAGTACTTGATATTTTTTTTTCCCTTATGTATCCTCCATTAATGATACACATGCAAAACAAACTGCTAAACTTAAAACTGCAAGGTGCACAATCAGCACTCCATGAACCATCAGGGATGGAAAGTAAAGGAATGGTGTCAGAAATGAGAGAATGGTTACATGAAAATTTCTAAAGTAGCGGACCAGCAGTTTTGACTGTTCCCACCCACTTCAAACACCGCATCAAGGGTGGGTGAGTTTGTGGTGTGTAGCTTAGTCCCATTTTGTCAGAGGCTATCCTTGCAATTTCTTCTGACAAATCCTCAGATCTTCAATCTGCAGATCCTCAGATTTCTCTCTGAAGTCAGTGATATTTTTAGCAGAATCCATTTCATTGGCAGTACTAAGCATTTTTCTAATTGCTGTTCTATTTAATTTATCCTCGTCTTTTGCATATCCATATGGAATTAGGCATGATAAATCAACGTAAAATGATTCACCATTCAGAAAGCAGTACTCACTAGAGTCCACCCTCTAAACTTTAATGGTTGTAATGACAGTTTTCATTTCAAAGTGTGTTTAATGTTACATTGGTTTTATTTTAGTCAGTAAATAAAGAAATCATTAAAAACATAAATACCAACAAAATACATACATTTCATCCCTCATTTAATTATTTAGTAAAGATTTTATTTTGTCATCTGTGCTTAGTACAGTGATACATACAAGTGTTTTATTTATTCTTATAATTGAATGCTCAGCCATATTACAACCTGTGAGTAGAAACTGTCCCTGAATCTTCTGGTGTAAGTACTAATGTTCCAGTACCATTTGCCAGAAAGTAAGACTGAGAAAAATGGCTTTGCAGAATGGCTGAGGTGTTTCTAAGGCCAGCGTGTGTTGTATATGTTATGAACAGAAGGCAGCTTGATGCCAGTAATATTCTGTGCCACCTCCACCACCCTTTGCAGTGCTTTACAATCTCTAAGAAAATAGAAGAAGTGGCTGGGGCTATCTTAAGGGAGGGGATATGTAAACTTCACTGAATCTCCACTTGTGCCTCAAATAATGGCATTATTTTGAAAAAGAGTAAAAGGGAGGTAGTCATCATCAAAATGTTAAGAACTGACAAGTAAAACGACACATTTTTCCGATTGTAATCTGCTGTCCATTGTTTTATTGACATTTCATCTTCAGTCTTTTGAATTTCACCTTGATATACAAGAAGTGAAACAAAAGCCAGCAGTCCATCATAACCATTCTTTTCAGTATGTCCCAGCACCAGTCTCTCAAAGCACTTCATCATGATTTGAAGAGATTTGGACTCTTTCAGACAGTCCACTTTTGTTTTCTTATGCACAGGATAATTGTTAACATTTTGAAGCAGGCAGGGACCTCAGATTTTCACGGTGTAATACTAAAAATATCACTGAAGAGATCGTGCAGTTGTTTGCTACAAGTTTATACTTGTGTATAATTTTGAAGTTATTAATTTATTGTCAAATTTCACAATACATTTATTTCTGTATTTTTTATTTTGTCAGAAATATTCCTCTATATACAATATGGTGTTATGTAAATTTTTCATTATAATTTAAAATTATCACATGATATGTTGGTGTCAAGTATAGTGGGACTATTAAGCATACCAGCTCTTTCTAGTGTTGACAGTGAACAGTATCAAAATGTCTTGTGATATCTAGAGGTTTAAAAGATGTAAGCTTACAGCCATCATTGATATCACAGAAATAGCAAAAAATATTAATTTTACAATGTGTTTTAATATCCGTATAACTGTAGTTTCTAAAACCTCCTAGGAAACTTTCTACTGTATAGTAGAGTATTAAAGAGATAACCATTGATTATTTTCCTGTCTTTCCTTTCTTGGTAGTAGTTAACAAGTACTGACAGTAAGGGAAAGAGTTAGAATAAAAAGTAAAATTGCCAGACGTACAATAACACTACTGCCCAACTTTTTAAAATATTTCAGCTTATTGTATAGATTTCTTAGCATACAGTTTTAACCAGATTTTATTTCCAGTCTTTAGTCTAGTCACACATAAATCATTGTTTGGTGACTGAACGATTTCATTTCAAAATCTGACATGGACATAGATTGTGTATACAGTAATCCCTCCTCCATCGCGGGGGTTGCGTTCCAGAGCCATCCGCGAAGTAGAAACCATATGTTTATATGGTTATTTTTATATTGTCATGCTTGGGTCACAGATTTGCGCAGAAACACAGGAGGTTGTAGAGAGACAGGAACGTTATTCAAACACTGCAAACAAACATTTGTCTCTTTTTCAAAAGTTTAAACTGTGCTCCATGACAAGACAGAGATGACATTTCCATCTCACAATTAAAAGAATGCAAACATATCTTCCTCTTCAAAGGAGTGCGCGTCAGGAGCAGAGACTGTCAGAAAGATAGAGAGCAAAGCAAACAAATCAATAGGGCTGTTTGGCTTTTAAGTATGCGAAGCACCGCAGCACAAAGCTGTTGAAGGCGGCAGCTCACACCCCCTCCGTCAGGAGCAGACAGAGAGAGAGAGAGAGACAGAGAAAAACAAACATCAAAAATCAATACGTGCCCTTCGAGCTTTTAAGTATGCGAAGCACCGTGCAGCATGTCGCTTCAGGAAGCAGCTGCACAGAAGGTAGTAACGTGAAGATAATCTTTTAGCATTTTTAGACTAGTGTCCCTATCGTCTAGGTGTGCGAACAGCCCCCCTGCTCAATCCCCCTACATCAGGATCAGAGAAAGTCAGCGCAAGAGAGAGAGAGAAAAGTAAGTTGGGTAGCTTCTCAGCCATCTGCCAATAGCGTCCCTTGTATGAAATCAACTGGGCAAACCAACTGAGGAAGCATGTACCAGAAATTAAAAGACCCATTGTCCGCAGAAATCTGCGAACCAGCAAAAAATCCGCGATATATATTTAAATATGCTTACATATAAAATCTGCGATAGAGTGAAGCCGCGAAAGGCGAAGCGCGATATAGCGAGGGATTACTGTATTCCAAAAAGAACATAAATCTGTATCTCTGTTATAAAACTTTATTAAATATTGTGAGCACTCTTTATCTTAAATGATCAAAAATAATCATTTTCCACCTTTTGGCAAATTATTGTATATTCTCTCTTTATATTGTGACTACAATATTTCTCTTTTTGTCTTTTTTTAGGAGATGTTGCAGTAAAGATGCTGAATGTTACGGCACCAACACCTCAACAGCTGCAAGCTTTTAAGAATGAAG